>NC_135313.1:41343553-41456053 GCF_048772815.1 Callospermophilus lateralis
AAACCTGAAGAATATCTGGGATATTGAATAAGTCACACATTTATAGTGAGATAAGATGAATCTTTTAAAATGTACATTTTTTTTAAGAAAAGTAACACATCAGCATATCAATTCATTGATAACCACAAAAATAGTTAAATATTTTTCAAATGCCTACTATGTTCAAAATACTGTGGTAGGTTCTGTATGTTATTTTATAACAGAGCCAAGTTTTATACATGATACAATTTATTTGAGGAGGAAAGAACCCTGATATTGAACAACATCCTAATGTGGATAGGAAAGAATTCTGAAGATTAACTGATTATGAAACAGGACCATCTCAAATTTCAAATTATAAATTAATGGTATTAAACTAGGAAGTACTCTTAAATCTTGCCTCAGAATTTTTGTACTTTACCCAGCATCTGAAAATGGAGAGTTTTTGTTTGTTTCTCCAGTTCTGAAGATAGAAATCAAACCCTCCTGTGTGATCTATAATTAAGCAACATTACCAGCCATATATATATATATATATATATATATACATACACACATATATATGCATAAATATAGATTTATATATAAAACACATATTTTAAAGTCAGCACTATTTACATACATTATAAACATTATACCCAATGTGTATATACTTATACCCTTTATATATTATACATATATATATATGTGTGTGTGTGTGTGTGTGTGTGTATTAATGTTAGCACTATGTATGTTCCTAGAAATAGGTCTTACAACAGATATATGTTGAGATGTAACTAAGAGTGTGCTAAGAGTGACAGTTCAGCCTGCCCAGGGTAAGCCAAGACTGTGTGCCAAGAGAAAAGTATTTTTCACCCAGGGAGCAATGTGAGAGCCCCTTGGCTAGATTAGAGTTATGATGAGAAGAAATGGTAGAAGCACATGAAAAGAAGAAAGTTAAAACAACAGTTAACTTCATTTACCAATAAAACAGGCCATCCAAGAAGAACTCCATCTAATTTTCTGAAGAATTAACACCTACTTAGTATTCCATTTTGTAGGATGACCAAAAAATTAATTTGCATTTTGACATTTACCCTAATCAGCTAAACCACAATAAGGTTAACTTGTGGGAAAGCTATAGCTAAAGAATCCTGAAATTTATACGCTGAATCAACTAAGTCTGTGAACTTTGGTTCTTGATATCAAGCCATTTGGGAGAAAAGGGAGAGAAGAAAGATACTTTGAAGAAGCTTTATATCTGAAACCTGGCAACCACATATTTTTAGAGATTAGAGAAAACTTTCCAAATTGATCTTACAGTTTTATATTGTAAACTTCTAATAATTTTTTATTTATGTAAATAATTCTGCCTCAGCTTTTATTAATATTCTATGTATCATATTTCATACATTAGATTCAAGTGGATTATGAACTCCCATTTTTACCCCAAATACAGATTGCAGAATCACATCGGTTACACATCCACATTTTTACATAATGCCCTTTTAGTAACTGTCAAGATATTTGTAATATTTTGAACAACCAATAAAAAAATTGTAAAAAAAAATATTCTATGTATAAATGTGTTCTTAACAAAGAAGCAATTGTAAATCAGTAACTATTTTCATAAATTTATAAAAGCTGATCTCTCAGGATCTTAGTGAAACTTTTATAATCCAAAATTAGAAGAGTTCTCCCTCTCACCTCCAAATCTATCTATTTCTATTGAATCTGGGAAATCAGACATCTATGTCCTTGTTGAAAAGGAAGGTAGGGCAAAGAGGCAAAAGTGGAATGTTCAAACAAATTAAGAATGTTTGTGGTTAAGCAGAAGAGAAATCTCACATTCTGGAATTATTTCTACCTAAGTAGTATTGCGCAGACTTAGATTGTTAGGATGGACAAATAAAAATAATAGCAGTAGCCTCTCCTTAGGGATAAACCCAGGGCAGTAATGAATAAAAAGAGAGAAAATTATCACAGATCATATTTTTCCAATAGTAAAACAACAGTGAATTTAGAAGTCAACAAAGACAATTATCCTATTAAAAGAAAACTGCAAAGCTATGAGATTTCACAACAAACTAATATTTACTCTAAATTACAAGGACATATTTCTTTGAGCAGGAAATTCACACTACCCAACTTTATTTCATCAAATCATCAAGCAATGTCTTTGTTCTAATTCACATCTCATATGAAAAAGCTGCCATGCAAAGAATAGTAAAGAGTCAATCTTTGGCTAATCTAATCTGGATAATTGGATCTGTAAAGATGCATCTTCCCCAGTCCCTATCAACCGGATTCCTGTCAAACATAGGATTCAGGACAGGCTGAAAAAGCACATATCACTCTTGTTGTCTCTGAAGTAAAAGCAAGTATGAGAATCTTAATCATCACATTTGGATATATTAGTTTCTCATTAATATATATATATGTATATACATATTTAGAGAGAGAGAGAGAGAGAGAGATACCTGAGATAGGCAAAAGTTATAAAAGTTATAAAGGGAAAAGGTATATCTAACTCTTAGTTTGGGAATTTCCAGAGTTTGCAACTGGTGTTGTCTAAGTTCTGGTGTTGGTCTTCTTGTTGACAAAATTCCAGGAAGACACATTGTATCACATGGCAGCAGACAGGAACTGGACACATCTGTGTGTGTGTGTGTGTGTGTGTGTGTGTGTGTGTGTGTGTGTCTGTATGGTCTCTTTCTCTCAGCTTTTAAAGTCATCAGTATTCACTTCAATGAACTTATCTAATCATAATCACTTCTTAAAGCCTCCATATCTAAACATAGTAGATTAACTTTTCATCTTTTAATACCATTAACATATAACTTTGGTGATTAACTCCTGTATGAGCTCAGATTCAAACCATAGACCTGGCTAATTCAGCTTTTGGGTGAAGAAGTCTATGTTGTATACTTTTATTAAGAATGCATTCTTAAAATTGGCATATCCCCAATGGAAAAAAAGTCAGTATATTAAACTTGAAGCATTGATATTTTGTTTTGTTTTGCTTTGTTTTTCAAACAGTTCTTTTCTCCAAGAGACTCTGCACATCTGGTCTGTGATATAGTTCAGTTAGTTGAAGCTAAGGTCATCAGACATACTTTGTTTTAATAAGATCTCAAACTTCAAAAGAATACTCTCATGAGATGAACATTCCCAAATCAAAATCTCAGATAATATTAGATAAAGCAGAGTGTGTTCAGGTGGAAAGAATGTCCCAAAAGGGAAAAAGTGAATTTAAGTTAATTGTCACTCTGTCGTAAAGCATTTTTCTTCAGTTGGGAGACAGCATTGGGGCCTACAGAGAGTTCTCTGTTAGTTTCCCCTTCGCTATGGGCTGCCAACACTGACTCAAGCTCTAAAAATTGACATTGCACACTCTACTTGACCCCCACCCAACAGAAGAAAGGAGAGACTTTGATTCCAGAACAGAATTTATCTATTATAGGAAGGAAACGTATTGCTTTTAATGAAAAGACACAGGCATTTTATTTGCTAAAGGGAAATTGCGGCAACCTGAAAGACATAAACACAATTTGTTTAAACTACAAAAAGAGTTAAGTTAATTAGTTTGGAAACAGGAAATTTTGATGATTCTAATAAAATGTACTCTTTCCTGTTCTATAGTGCATAATTCAGTCTGCAATGATTTCCCTTATTACACAGATCAGCTGCAATTCTCTTATGCAGCGACCCTCATTAATTAATAATTGTATGTCATGGGTAAGATGAGTCTCTAAGTCAGCCTCTTTGTCGGGCAGATTTAAGATCCATTAAGGTATATTTAACCCTAAGTGGGGAAGCAACATAATTAGGATCGATGAGCTAGAAATCAAGCACCTTGGAGTACTCAAGGTTGCAGTTGTCTGGGAAAAGCAACCAGGGTAGCATTTGAGATGCACTGACATTCTTCCTTTTAGGGGAAAAAAAGTTAACCTCTGTATATACCAGGAGCATTAATTTTTAATACCCGTTTATGCTCAGTATTTTCACTATGTCTTGCATGTAACTGCATCAATCTTTTTAGAAAGATGCGGCCTGGTAGATAAAACTACATATTCAATTATGTATAACTCGTTTTCTTTTGTGTTGGCTTTTGCAAGCCCACTTGTTACTAAATGATGTATTTTTAATTAGTGTTGTGTGCCTAGCACTCAGAAGTTGACTTAGGCTCTCTCTAGAGGCCTGTTAGCCAAATGACCTGTTTCAGGTTATACACCTTCTCCTCCTTTAGAAAGGACAAATGACCTGCATTTTATTCAAAACTGGCCCTATTGTATTCAAACACTAGTCTTGACCTATCTGAGTTTTATTTCTTACCTGCCCCCAACCCACATACACACTGTTTTTTCCCATTCCATCTTTTGCCATTGTTCCCTGCTTTTTTTCTTTTTTAGGTTAATTTTTCTGGCCAGTTTCTAAGTTCTCTAACTTCTTTCTTTTGACCTGGTTTCCTATTGTGCTGACTCACAAATCTCAAAGATCTCTTTCAACCCTCACTTGAAGATCTTTTCGTATTTAAGAACCTCAGAGACCAGAAATGCTTCTTACTAATCACTTATATCTCCACCTACATGTCTGTCAAACTGATACATAGTATATATTATCTGTACATAGTATGTTATAAAAATTGAACTAAAAAATCCTATAGAGATAAAATACGACTTTAAATCAGTATTAAACTATTGATGTTAATTAATTTCCTGTTTCCTTAGTGTCCTAGTTCCAAAACAATGTCACATGGAAAGTGTCCAATCCCTGTGCAAACCAGTGTTTTTAAAAATCTGGTCATACCAATGGCATTGATCTATGAGGGGATTTAGATTATAACCAACATTCTTTGAGCACCTGAAAAATTTGCTATCCTTATTAAAGTCAGATATGACTGAGTTACAGTCATATTTGATATTTGACATGGTCAACTGACAACTGAACTAAAAATCATGAAAACCAAAGGTAATTGAGAGAAAGAATTAGGAAATGCTCTAAATACTGCTCATATGTTTGAAGGGATTTTCCCCTAAAACCAAGGGTTATTTTGCTCAGGTCTACTGACTATCATTCTCTTAAACTACACAGAGAAAGACTATGAAGATTAGTGATGTTAGCAACAGATAAGGGAACAAATAAGCAGCTGACAGTAGATCATATCAAAGGAAAATCATACATCCCGTGAGTCTCAGTAGATCCTAACATACCACTCCCACCAGGATGAAGAACACACAACCCTCCCACCCTAGCTGCTTTTCTATTTCCCCCACTAGAGACATTCCCCTATTTGTAAATCAAAGCCCTTCACCACCTGCTGAATATCACTTTTTAACCTCAAACCTAAGTGGAGGAATCCTGAAAAAAGATACTCGATTGAAGCATCTCTTAGCAAATTAGCATCATCTTGTTCATCAAATTTACTATTACCTCAAACATTCCTTTGTGCTACAAGCCTTTGTGCTACAAATGAGAAAGAGTAGAAATATAACAGTGTTAGGGGTCAGGTAGATGTGAATGGTAGGAGCATGAGGTTAAGATAATAATTCTATAAAATGGGCTCAGAGTGTTGATGCCCACGTACTTTCTTTTCCACAAAGCAATTAACCTACAGCTCTGTCTGGCCTCAGTGGACAGGATATGTCACATTCCTCAGAAAACTACCTGTTTACTTGCAGGAGAAATGCAGGCCACAAATAATGTTGATAAGAGAAACCCAGAAGGAAGAGACTTTTGGACTAGGTCCTGAAACTGTCAACGATAAGGATAAACTCTGTAAGAATGTATGGGTAAGAATCCAGTTAAAACTGTCAGCATGGGCCAAGGTGACCTAGAGTTGCCATGACAGTGTGGATTTGAAAGTCTGTCACTCTGCTTTCAGTCAAAAGTCAAGAGATGGACCTGGCCAGGACTCTCTGGAAACTTCTCTGGGATCCCCAATAAAACTGAAGTGCAGAAGAAACATATTATCCCTCTTCTCTCTCAGAGGACCTTCTCTCTCCCTTGAAAGTGATGCCTTTCCCTTTTCCCTATTCCTTCAATAAACTCATGCCTGTTACTACTCTGAGCAACACATCTGACATCTTTCTCACTTGGTCAGAGGGATTGGGTTGGAAGAGGTGGGTCTTGGGCTCCCTCAGTTACTCCGAAAGGCCCAGCTCTGTAACAACAGGAAATGCCCATTTACAACTTGGGAAGGGGGAGTGGACTGCAGTTCATAATGAATAGTTTGGATTCTATTGGAAGTTGAACAAGACGCCTTGGGGACTTTTAAACAGTTTTTACACCATGAAATATGTTGCATGATGGCTGTTACCTTCTTTCTTTCCCTTCCTCCTTCTCCTTCTCTCTCTCTCTCTCTCTCTCTCTCTCTCTCTCTCTCTCTCTCTCTCTCTCATGTGTATGTGTGTGTATGAAAAGAATAATAATGATGAACTTATAATAAGATATACTATTTTGGTATTCATCTGTCAAAGGCTTGAATTTCTTGGCTTTGTTCTTTTTCTGAGTTTCTAGTTCTGTGTATTTTTTTTTCTTCTTTTTTCTAAGTAGCAAGCAAGGGTGAGAAATTTGGATGAAGAGATTCTTTGAAGACACAAGAAAGTTGGAATAAAATTATTGGCATTGGGATAAAGGTTCTGATTTGGATTTCTTCCCTGACTTTTTCTTTTTGTTTCGAGTAAGGAAAATGGATGAGCATGAGCTCATCTGTAGAAAAGGCCAAGTCTGATTTGTTTTCACTGTAAATCACAGATACCTACAATCAGGACTTAGGTCATTCTTGTTTTTTTGTTTTTTTCTTTCCCCCTCTCTGTCTAAACAGAATGAATTTAAAGACACAAAGCAACTTGTAGGAAAACAACATACAAAAAAGGCAGAAATGGGTAGGAGGAAAGGAAGTAAAGAAAAGAAGAAGGTTTGAAAATGGAGAAGAAATTTATTTAAAAATGTTTTCATTGTTACTTATGATCTTTATACCACTAAATTATTAGTTTATTAATAACATATATGGCATGATAAAATAATCTATACTTTGTAAAATAGTTGTGAAATGTGTTTGCCATTCTGATGTAAGAATACTAATCTATTTTTTCTTTTCCTAAAATAAGTAAATTAATAAATAAGTGGAAGGGGAAACTGAAACAAAGGGGTAAAGAAAATAGCTTTGACAAACATGACAAGCTTGATGAACAAAGTTGCACTCACCTGTGGAAATTGGAAAAATATCATTTTGGGATATAGATAAAATATTTATAAAGCTTTATTATAGGAATTGTATTGCTAGTGGATAATTTAGTACCCTATTTTTTTTTTTTTTTTGAGATACTGAGAAACAAACCCAGGGCCTTTTACTAAGCAACTAAGCACATTTTCTACCAGATTTTCATTCCCTGTTCATGAACCTGATTTTTTTTATTTCACATTTCAAAATTTCATTACATATATATGTCCCAAAGTCATTTTATTCCACTTAGGAATTAAGGTAGTAGATATAGTAGGTATAATAGGTACTTTACTTAGAAATTATACCAAACTAGATAGCACACAATTTTATTGTGGACCCAGTTATTTTCCATGCTTTATATGACCTTCAAAATCAGAACTGGAGAAATAGTCTATTTACCACAAAAAAATCTACAATATACTGACTAAAATCATAAATTAGAGTTTGCAGAATGACACATGAACAAAATGATTAATTTCAGAAAGCTCGTATCTCATGGATGGTGCAATTTTCAGGTTAATCATAACCCTAAATTTCATAGTTTTCTAACTTATGCAATTTACACAATTTTTCCTGGAATAGTCTTTTTTGCAATATTCATTATTGTGGCTTATAAAAAATTGTTTACTCTATTTAGCTAGGTTTGGTAAGTAACAGAGAGCACTTCTGAATACAGAAAGGTGAACAAACTCGCCATGAGGAACATTTATCTTAATGCCTATTTTTAACTTGTAAGATATAGGAGGCAGAAATTTCTGGCAATTGCTCCACAAGTGTTGTCTGACACGGACTTCTTAACAATAGAGGTCCCTCAACACCCGAAATGCAGACCTGTGCATTAATTTGAATTATTTTGCTCTTGATAATTCAGAAACCATATACATTTTAATGTAAATTTGAAATGATTTTGATAGTTCATCACGTTAACTTAATCAATAATATTTTATAATCAATATTTTTCTACAATATTTTACAGTATTTCTCATTAATAGTTTTATGACCATCATTACTTGATGACCATTATTACTCTATAACAAGCAAATCCTACTCCAAGAGGACATTGCAGGGTCTTAGAAACGTCTGTTTCTAAGGATGCTACAAATCGTTATGCAGATAAAAAGAACTAAACATGTCGAGCAGCTGAGAACCTGATGCTGCATTAGATATTTTGTTTGTCCTTACACAATATTTTGAAGTAAATATAATCAGCTCTGATATACAGATAATAAAATAAGTTCAGGAAAGTTCAACAATTTTCCCAAAATTTCACAGTTAGAAAGCTTCAAAGATAACATTAAAACTTTACCCTGTATAACTGGTTTTACTACCTAGAACATTAAAATTAAAAGAGCTTTAAAATTTAAGACATAAATGAGATAAGAAGTCTATCAACAGTATTCAAAAATCACTCAAAACAGTGTCGTTTTTGGCAAACAATAAAATAAAATAAGAAAGCCCAAAATATATAACTCAAACAGAAATAAGGTAGGGGCTTTACAAAATGTAGGAGAATATGTATTAATCTGCAAACAATGGAGAAATTAATTATCTATATGAAAAAAGATAAAATTTCATCAAAGCATAATATCAAACACACAAAGATTTCTAAATAAAGTATCAACTAAAGACAAAAACATTTTCTTAACCTGCAAAATTTCTAGAAAAGAATACTAGAAATTGTTTTATCACATTACAGCAGGAAAGAAATTACTTTAAAAGATAAAACAAGCAAAAACTATTTGGGAAAGAATGATGATTTTGTCTGAAATGAAAATATTGTGTGAGGCTAGAAGAATGTAAAAACAATGTAAAAAATAAAATAACATAGCAGAGAAAATTTCCAATCCATTTAAATTACTAAAGATTAATATCCTGAACTGGGTGCAATGGCATATGCCTGTAATTCCAGCAACTTGGGATCTTGAAGCTGGAGGATCACAAGTTTGAGGCCATTCTTAACAATTTCAGAAAACCCTGTCTCAAAATAAAAGAATAAAAATGGCTGGGGCTGGAGCTCAGTGGTAGAACACCCTGGGATTAATCCAAAGTTCAAAATAGAAAAAAAAAAATGATATCGTGAACATGGATGTATATAAGTATGCATGTAGATAGGTAAACAGGGAGCTACATAAGTGATAAAATGAGATAGACATAGGGATTTAGACAAAAACAGTTTAATTTATGCACTGTTATTAAACCAATCACCCCAAAGTGATTCAAAGCAATAAAAACCATTCATTTTGCTCACTAATTTAACTGTGAGCAATGCTTGACAGAGATGTTTTGTTTCTGCTCCCTGTTCCATTAGCATCTTTCTTGATGTAATTTCAGGACTTCCCCATGCAGTCTCTCCATATGGTTCCAGAATGGCAGCTTAAGGACCAGGAAGGCACATTTCAAGAGACTAGGTAAAAGCTAAAAAAAAATGTTATGTACTACCCTCAGAATTTACTGGAATTATTGTTGGTATCAGAGAACCATCTACAATTGATTGATGACTAATTATAGAAGAATACACAGTTTGTGCATACTAAGAGATTTCAATCATCATTATGTAGCCATTTAAATATATATCACATGCACACATGTATATTACATATGCAATATAATATGTAATAAAATATATAGAATAATTATATAATACTATAATAGTCATGTAACAGGTTATTAAAATATGAAATGATATGATATATAGATAAAGATACAGAGATATAATCACTTTTTAAAAATTAAATTCTGATTTAAAATGGAAAAAAAGCAAAGAATATAAACAGATAACCAGAATGTTCAATAAAAAGTGGAAAAGATTATCAGCTTCACTTATTAAAACAATAATATATCTGAAATTGACAGTTGTTTTGCAATCTAAAAACACTAGAAAAAAATAGGAGTCTAAATTATTAAGATCACTTTAAAAAGCAATTTAGCAATACCCAGAAATTTGACTCATACAACCTTTACAAAGCAATTCTATTCTTGCTTGTCAATGGGAATAAAAGGAAAACCCTTAATTGTCTCTAAATAGAAAAAAATTTTTAAAAGTAAAGACAGTTTATTAAATAATATAGCTATTAAAATTAACAGAAGAGTTATATCCTTACTGAGGAATGTCAGAAAACACAATATTGCTTAAACAAATTTGTTGACAAAAGATTAGTAAAATGTTAATCCATTATTTAAACTTTTAAATACATGCAACAAAATGCTTTAGAGTTGAATCAAGTATATATAAGCCAAGTTCAAAATTATGAAAAAAATACGACTACCTCCATTAGGAATTCTTTTTAAGTCAAAAAAAAAAAAAAAGAAAGAAAGAAAGAAAAGAAAACACAAACCCTTCGAAAAGACAGGAGAGACAGAAAAGGGGAAGAAGGAATGCTAAAGCATGCTGACATAACCCCAAGAGCTCCCTTAGTTATTCTTGCCGTGCCATTGAAAGTTGGAGAACCTACCTACCACTTTACCCCAGCTACCAACTAATCCTGAAGCTGGAGCTATATACTTATTTTAC
This sequence comes from Callospermophilus lateralis, assembly GCF_048772815.1. Lineage (NCBI taxonomy): Eukaryota > Metazoa > Chordata > Mammalia > Rodentia > Sciuridae > Callospermophilus > Callospermophilus lateralis. The sequence continues at coordinate 41,354,251 of NC_135313.1, forward strand.
TGGCAGAAGGACCTAGATTTGCAAAAACAAAAAACAAACAAACAACCCTAGACTTCCTTAAAAGGTGACCCTGTCCATTGCTGCTGGTGATGGTATGGCCCAGGAGCCAGTCAGTCCTACGGGGGTCAGGTGGCGGGGGGATTCCTGAGGACCAAGCTTTAATGGTACAGGCCGTACCTCTTTTTCTGGTGTTGTCATCACCCCTGGGACTGATTCCTTAATGGAGACTGCAGTAGCTCTTCATGAGCAAGGAATGATACTTCTCTCATTATGCTTTTTTATAAAATTGATTTCAGTATTACAATACACTCATTCCCAAAAGGCATATGGCTATAAGGTCAGGAAACTGGGGTCAGGAAGAGTTTGGGTCTCAGAGGTACTATAGTCTCAGCACTGCAATTCTATTTGACCCCAGGCCTCAATGGAGAAACCATCCTTCCTGTACTCTTGGTGAATTCATTTCAGCAGTTTCCATGACCTTTTCTTGGCACCTCGCCCTGATAGAGGCTATCCAAACCATCTGATATGCCTTAATAGGGAAACTCTAACAACTGGCCAGAACTTCCCTCACTTTTCCCTGAGGAGAACCTTTGGCTTACATGTATCATATGCACATTAGCCAAACTCCTACCTAATAATGTATCAATCTCCACAATATTTCAATTGTGTGTTAGAGAAGTGGGGAGGTTGTTCCCCAAAGAGTCCGACCCAGATAAAATCTTCTGTTTCATAAACATAAAGTATAAGAGAAAGTATATTCGGAGCAAGTATATTTACAGTTAAGTATAAACCAAATAAGATAGCACTTATTGCCCTTAAAATGTTTTTAAAATTCATGTTTTATGGAATAATGGGCATGATTAAAATAACATTACTTTGTATGGAAAATTTGATTGCTGACATGATTATTTGGATATGAAAATATTATTTTTGACAGTCCAGTAGCAAGATCAAAAAAACAAAGGACAGAGATCTCAAAAATTTGCGTGTACATTATGAAAAGCTTACAGGATAAGTCATGCAGAATTCATCACAATAAATTTCAGAAAAAAACATGATAAAAGTTTGTCAGACACACTCATTACAGATCTATGATCATAAAAGAAAAATAATTTTTAAGAAAATATAGAAGAATATGGATTCCAGTCCCATGAAAGTAGAGTTAGAAGATTAAATAATGTTCATAGCTGATTTTTAAAATCAGCAGTTTAAAAATACTTAAAAATATCATCGAGGACTGGGAATGGTGGCACATGTCTATAATCCCAGTGGCTTGGGAGGTTGAGACAAGAGGATTACTAGTTCAAAGCCAGCCACAGCAACTGGTGAGACACTATGCAACTCAATGAGACCCTGTCTCTAAATAAAATAAAAAATAGGGCTGGGGATGTGGTTCAGTGGCCAAGGGCCCCAAAGTTCAATTCCCAGTAGCACCCCCAAATAAATCATTGAATGAATTATGAGTTTTATGAGTATAAACATAGTAATAGTAGTAGTAGTAGTAGTAATAGCAGTAGTAGTAGTAGTAGTAGTAGTAGTAGTAGTAGTAGTAAGAGACTGGCAGTATAGGATTCTAGTTCATGAGAATATGGGATAGGTTACAAAATGTGCTTTGAAAGATTTTATATTTATTAACTAATAAAAAGTTCTATTGCAGATGATTATGTGAGCAGGTTTTGGGACCTGGATTTTTAAAACTATATTTTGAGCAGATTCAATTGAACATACTTTGCTAAAATTAAATTATTTTCAAGTTCACTCAGCAAATTTGTGTCTAATCGATTTGCACACTTCAGGACTTTCAGCTATACCTGCCCCTGTGTCTGGTCTATAGATGGGTGGAGGTGTGCAGGCTGCCATACTTTCTTATCTGTAACTTTGTTTTTACAGAAATGATAAGCCTTTTGCCACTCTGCCAGGTCTAGTTGAAATTAGCCTCTGGGATCAGAAGTTATTAGTGGAAAAGGATAGGGCAGACTGACATAGTGATTTTATAATTCTATTGTCCTAGGAAAGTAGGCTAATGAGGGTTGACTGGTGCAAATAAAAATGATCATGAAATGCTCCAGGCACCACACCTCTATAAATAGTGAAGAGAAACAGCCTATAAAACCTGTCCTGCTGCCACTGATATTGGGCTGATAAGGTGAACCCATCCCAGTTAGAAAGGAGAATGAGATAATCCTCTCCCCCTGCTATTTGTCCTCTTAATCCCTTTGACACTGAGATGATCTTCACTGCTTTTTATGGAACAAAAGATGGTGATATATAACTAAATCACTTCCTCTTTCTGTCATTCTCTGTAATAATTCACTGTATCCACTTTACTTATATATGACTATAAAAACAATTCATTAATGAAGTTGCTTCAGTAATTCCCATCTAGTGGAGACAATATTGAAAAGGAGCCTAAAGTGAATAAGGTAGTCTCTGGAAACAATAATTTTAAGTTTTGATGAATGATGCTACACTGAGGAGCTGCTTAGACCCAGTCAGAACCTTGATTTGTAGCCTACAACTCAGAGAGGTTTTGTCCAAGTACCCAGCTGTCTTGGAAATTTGTTATCAAATTGCATATATTTTGTGGTAACATAACTGCAGCACACTGTATCAGATCCTGGGAGGTCAAAGATGTAGAATACTAAGGAGAAAAAAGCAAAAAGCACAGAAAATAGAGTTCACTTTCATAGCTTTGGAGGAGTCTCATCAATGCTAGAGGTGCCAATATAGATCAATGGAAAATAATGGTTAAATGGATGGTGTTGTGGAGACATGTTCACTATTTAGATAAATATAAAAGTAGATTTGCATGTAATATTATACACATCATTGGATTCTACGTGGATCCTAGGATGAAATGATGCAGTCAGAACTATAAAGTCAATCTTCAAAAACTTAGAATATCTTTTCAAGCTAGGAGTATGAATGAATTCCACAACCACTAAATAATACTTGATAAATTTGTATCCCTAAATTAAGGATTTAGGATCACTATCTTCTTGGTAGTAGTCGTTCAGCTAGCCTCCTTCAGCTATGTGGAGGTTTAATTCCTGAACCTCTAGTATGGCTGATCAGCATCTCTCACAAAATTTCTCTGACACTACATAGTGTTTATATTTCAGTTATCCCACTTCTTTCTTATAGTGTATAATAGGTATTATAATCAGGTATTAATAGATATATAGGGGAATGAATAGAGTAACATGAGTGCAATTAAAAATAATGATATACTCGGAAAAGATGCCTCTAATGCCTAAAACCAACAAGGGACTTTTGTCTAGAAAAGGCACAGTATACTTAAAAATCCATAATCTAAATATTTAAAAGATGTCAAAAAGCAAACAAGCATATAAATACGTAAATATTCAAATATGTTAATAATCAAAGAAATACCAGTTAAGACATATCAACTTAAATCTTCTGGCAGTGAGAACGCTATAAGATGTCAAGTGTTGATGGAAATATGGGTTTAAGAATCTTAACATTAAATTGATGGTATCATAGATCAGTATAGCCCAAACAAAGAAATGCATATTTTATTAGGCACCAACTAATTTCTGGCTTTGCATACCAAAGAAATTGCTACACAGGTTTATGAGGAACATGTGTGAGGATCTTCTTGGTGGCATAAGTAGAAACAGATTTGGTATCCATCTCTGGAGAATCTTTGTGTAGATATTATTATTAGTTGGATGCACACCAACCACAGTCAAATTATAATGACCCAGATATGTGCATAACAACATATAGATATAAAATTTAATTCTAATAATTAAAATGTATTATTGTTTTCCATACTAGAATTAGATGTAACGCTATATCTCTTATATTAATTATATATTCAAACAAAACATTACACGTTTTTCAAAATCACAAACCAGCACAAATATATGGTTTCTATATTAGAATAATTGTCTATGAGATAGGAAAGAAATGGCTGTAGAAAATGATAATGAAATAATAGAAAACCATATTAATTTACTAAACACTCATGACAAGTTTCTTGTCTGAAACAATGAAAATTATGTACCATGATATGAGAAATGTGATAAACTAAACCAGGTAGTTTCAGTCCCAACTACCGAAACAAAACCAAGGTGATATTGTCTCCATTCCCTTAACCCTTTTTCTAGACTCTCTGACTTTCACAGTTTTTCATAGAATTGCTGAAGAAATGGTTTCACAGCTATAGGAATGAAATTGTGATGCTGTTACACATTGCAATTGTGAAGTTATCAGTTTAATTTGGTTTTCTAATCACTGTTTATATGAAGTTCATCATCACCTCAAGAGCCTTAATAAAAGATAGGCAGGTTATTTAGTTATTTTCTAGGAGCATAGAATTCTTTGTAATTAGTGCAGGCAAATGCTGAGTCTATCGAAAAGAAAACAAGTACCCAGGAATGCTTATAAGAAAACAGGTACCCAGGAATGAAAGCACAATAGCCAACTATTTACAGTGTACTGAGAACTACTAAGCTTTCTTTATAGTCAAAGGTTTTGGCATTATCAAATCATTAAGCAGACACACATGTTAATTCTTGCAGTGACTCAGAAGTCATCCCTGGAAATCTGCCCCAGAAGATAACTTTTCACTTGAACCTTGCTTTAATTAGAAATCAGAAAATTTATGTCCTACTCACCACTTGAAGTTTTCAAGCTGTGAAAATCTGAAAGTTATTTTAACATTTTTGACCTTTGTTTTAATTTAAATATGCAGTTTATAATACTCTCTTTGCCTAAAAAAATGAGATTTTAACGTGTGATATGAAATACTAATATGGCCTATATTTAATCCATTTCTTACGAAGGTATATTAGTATTATGCAATTAGAGACTTATAAAAAAATACATCTGAACTGCTACAGATGGGGTTTTGAAAAATCATCCAACCCAACATTCTCAGTAGTTTAGAAATGAGGGTGAACATTGAACAGGTACAGTGTCTTGCCGAGATCTCACATGTACATAGTGCTGGGACTGGGACCCTCAGAAACTGTTTTGACTCCCAAACTAATATTTTACTTTTCAGATTGACTAAAATTAGGCATTAGTTAACAATGTTATCTCTTCTTAGAAGCTTAAATTATTTCTCCCCCACACATTAAAATCACAAAATTAGAGTAATTAGTTTTGTGAAATAAAGAGTATTATTTATATAAGAAACTGCAAAAATGCACATGATTATCATAGGCATATTTTGTTGATGAGAACTAGAAGAGATTAGTCAATTAGTATAGCAAATACATATCCTGGGTCTTACAGAGAATTTGTGATGGGTAGTCTGACATTAGCAGTGCTAGATGAACACATATGGAGACTAGGAAGGCCTGAGATGATGTGTTATGTTTCAGATATGCAGTGTCCCCAAAAGCTTATGTGTGGAATAATACAAGAAAAATTTAGAAGTAAAATGATTGAGTTATGACAGCCTCAACCCAATCTGTGAAGTAATCCCCAGATAGGGATTAACTAGATGTTAACTGTAGCTAGGTAGGATATAACTGGAGGAGGTTAGTCATTAGGGGCATGCCTTTGGGGTATATATTTTGTTCAGGGTAAGTGAAAAATCTCTCCACTTCCTGGTGTGATGTCTTGAGTTGCTTTTCTCAATCACAAACTTTCACAGTGATGTTCTGCCTCACCTCGAGGAACGGAGCCAGTTGCCTGTGGATTCAGATCTCTGGAACGTTGAGTCCCCCAAAAAACTTTTCCTCCTCAAATTGTTCTTGTTAGGTCGTTTTGTCACAGCAGCAAAACAGCTGACTAAAATAGATGAATCACCTGGTCATGAGGATTGGAATAGATGGAGGAAAAGGGAGAGAAAACAGATTTTGAAACAGAAGAGGAGACTCTCCCAAATTTGTTCTTTCAGTAAATCCAGGAATAAGTCTGAACAAACTTACTTAAGGTTTCCTTGCATAAAATCAGTTCAGTAATTAACTTAAACAATATTCTTGTGCAATAAAATATGCAATATCTTTTAGTTCTGTGGAACACATAACTCTTAGAGTTGGGATGACATATGTAAGAGGAAGAATGAAAGATTCTGCTACTTAATGTACTTGATTCTACTGCGGGCTTCAGAAGATAAAATGATTAAAATGCACCTTGAGAAACATCTCTAATTCTAATCTTGTTTAGAAATAGGCTTTCTAATCAGTCAAAGCACATAACATTTGTGTAATTTTATAATATTTTGCAATATTTCTTGGCCCTTTACATTGTTAAAACCGAATTTTAATGTTTTATTTTAAGAAAATATTAGCTTTTAGAGAAACAAAAAATAACTATTGAGGCTTGTGATATTTTATATACTTATGATATTGCTATCAGAACATATATTGGAATTTTCATTAACAGTCTCATATTCCTATAATTAAAGATGAGTAGGCAAAAATACCATGTCATTTTTGGTAAACAACAATATGCCAGGAATTTCAAGGTATTGAAAACTAATAGTACCGCTATGCACACTGTTTTCCATATAACTTTTGACCAAAACTAAAGCTTAAGTATCTACCAATTTATTATCAGGTAAGTAGGATTTAACCCATTAAGTCCCAAGCTTTTAATTCTGTAAATATTTCAATGAAATCAACATAGATGCATTAAAATAGGTTGGAAATCACAATCTAGAGCTTATTACATTTAATAAATATTATATTGACTAACATTAATTAATGTAATTTTTATCACATATATGCAATATTTCAGTTTTAATAAATGCTTCACAAATGGGATGATGGGACAGAATGGGTTAAAGAACACAAATGGTATAGAAAGTTAAAAATCTATAATAGGGTTAAGCTTAATTCAAAGTGACATAATTAAATTTAAACATGATGAAACCAATCTGGCACTAAGATAATAGAAACTAAGATAATAGAAACTCATCTTTTAGATCCTATTTCAGGTTCAAATCTTCTGGGAACATTAAGAAAGAGCAAAAATGAAAGATCATAGCTCCTAAACAAATATATATATATATATATATATATATATATATATATAATGAAGCTATTTTCCAAGCTCTTAGAATGGTTCCTTAAAGCATAGCTCTAAGCTTTCAATAGTGTCACCTGTAGACTTTTTGACAATAATTAAAAAAAAAAAAAATGCATCGCTCACTTGGACTTATTCATTCACCAGGATATGTGATTTTCCAAACACAACATAGATTGATTTTAATTGCCATTAGCACCCGTGTGGAAGTCAAATCTACCAAAATCTTAAATTAAATCATTCCCTTAAAATATTAACTGGACTACAGAAAAAAAAAAATATAGGAATAAGAAGAGAAGAGATTGAGAGGGAAGTGGGAGGGGAGGCTCTAGGGAGGTACTGGGGAATGAACTCTACCAATTTTGCTATGTCTGTGTACAAATATACCACAATGACTCCTGCTTATGTATACAATTAAAATACTCTAATAATAACAATAAGAAAAAGAACAAGATTGTAGAGTAAAGTAGAGCAAATAGACTAGTGGGAGGGAATAAGGGAAAAAAGAGAAGGGTTAGTGTAACTCAAGGTCCCTGTGTATACTTCTTAGGAGATAATGTATTTGGTTAGTCCTGAGAACACAGCCAAACGTAGACAGCAATTCACTCTTTTCTGTGGATTGGTTGGGCTGGCTTCTGTCAAAGTAATCAAATAAAGGATGTTTGTGCACAATATACAGTAATAATAAGTACATTCAGCCACCTGGCTTTTGTTCTGATACTGCATGAGCTCTCTGAAGTGATGGATTAGCAAATTGTTCTCTTCCAGAAAATGCTTGCTGAACCACTGCTTCTCTTTCTTCTTGCCCTACAAGGACTCTTGCACAAATCCATGAAATTTGAATCACGAAGACAGATGCATAAACTTGTGCCATGCCCATCTTCTTTAAACTTAATGATATTGTTTTTTTCTTTTCTCTTAACTGAGCCTTTTCCTTCTGTTGTTATCCAACTCCAGCTTTTTCTCCATATTATGGCTGTAGTAATGGTGAAAAGTGAATAAAGTAGATGGTCTGAAAAGATATTTAGAAATTAAAATATCTAGGGCCTGGAAATTGACTGAATGTGAGGCTTTTTTCCCCAAAGCATCTTTTTAGTTCTGTTCTTGAATCCTTACTCTCTTATTTTCAAAAAAGATGGGGACAAGTTAAATGACGTTCTCTTCTTGAAAAACTTAAAATACTGCTTATTGATGTTGTTGACATTATTCACAAAGTTGTAAGTGATATAAAGTGGAACGGAATGTCATAGCATAAATGTATACACAACTGCTACAAATCTGGATATTGCTGTCCATTAGGAGTTGATGCATTTGAATAGGAGTACCTGTTAGGGAGAATCTTGGTAACAGGTTTGATATGGAGTAGGGAGAGGAGAGAAAAATGAAAGGAAGAGTCTGCCGATGGTCTATTGCTCCTGAAACATGTATTAATGAAATAATGGTGCTTCTGAACAGGAGCAACTGATAAAGGACCAGGTCCAGGTTTAATTCATATATGAAGTATTAAAAGATATTTTTACAAAGGTAAAAATCATAGATCCCAAACAAATATGAAATTAACATATGCCAAAGAGTCTGTTTAGCACACTAATTAATGAGGGGGCTGGTAAGATGTTACAACTGGTTCAAAGGAACACCAAATGACCAGACGTATATAGAGATAACTAAGATTGCTGAAATGAATTTGTTTGGTACATGCAAAGTATGCTTCTTCTACAGGGAAGAAAGGAAATCAATTGTACTTGATGAGACAAAATTCATTTGCATGTCTAGGGACAAGAATAATTTACATTGCTACTATGAAGCTCATCTTATAAGATGGTAAAGCTCAGAGATAATGAATCAGAAGGGCAAATTAGACAGCATTGAATTTTCCATTTAAGGTAGCTAATAATCTTTTTGATCCATTTTAAATTATTTCAATTTTTTTCCATCCTGGGGTAATTTAGAGACAACCATGTGGAAAACTTAAGTGAGTGTCTAGATATGACTTCACATTCTTTCTATGGTATCTCTTCACACTAAGAAATGAACTGAATTCACTTAATTAAAAAGGGAGGCATCTTTTCAGTTCTGTTCTTGAATCCTTACTCTCTTATTTCCAAAAAATGATGGAGACAACTTAAATGATCTTTCTGTTTTGCAAAACAAAGAATAAATTATTTTGGAAAAAAATAATGATTAAAGTTTACAATATACTACACATTCATTTTGATTTTGTTGTTTTGTTTTGCCTTTTCAGGTTCAACTGAAACTTGTACCTACTCTACTGTAATTGTCCTTCAAACAAGACAGAGTGAATCTTTCTAAATAATTCATTCTGAAGTAAAACAAAGTTTTTTTTTGTTGCTGTTGTTGTTTGTTTTACAGAAAATATTATTGTGAGAAATATTCATCAATTGGAACAGAATCTGGTTTCATGAAAGGTAACACTGGAAGAAAAACTTGAAGGGTGGTTTGTAGTATTTTATTAGTGACTTAGTTCACATTTTGATGGCCTCAAATATTGAACACAGTATGTATTTATTCATTCTTCATTTTAAATGTTATATTTTTTTCTTTATTGTGGCCTAAGGATTTTTTCACAAATAGTAACCTTGGGGATATAGGGTGCTAACTTCCTAGCGTACAGATTTGGGAGAATAGAAGCAGGGCTGGAAACAATTAAGAGTGGTCAAATTACTTCCACACACCTGACCCTCAGATATCCTGACATGTACCAAACCATGTTAATCTAAAGGAACTAACTTCAATGAAGGACTGATGTCTGCCATGGAGAGACACAATCTAATGTTCTGCTTAAATGTTCAGTCCTAGGGAGAGTTTCCAAAATGCTTGAGTGGCTTACTCTTTGCTTTCCAGTTCCAAAATGGTGTTAATAGTGTTTGCAAAATGCTTGCAATTTAGAGAGTGACTAATAATGTCATGTATGGGTCATAGATTTAGTCATTAGTACAATCATTGGATTTTATCCATTTCAGTTGATATAAGTTTTAAAGAATAATGAAGATATTCAGTCCTGAAATATATTTCTAAGAAGCCATCTACTGTGATTTGGTTGTAAGTCTCTCTCCAAAATCCATATGTTGGGATTTATCCAAACATCCCATCCCCCAGGTGATGATATAAAGAGATGGGAATTTGGAGAGTTGATTAGGGTGTAAAAACTACCTCAAGGATAGGACTTATGTCCTTATGCAAAGGCTTGAGGGAGAGAGTTTGTCCCCTTCCCTTCTATTCCTTTCACATAAGGACACATAGTGTTCATCCCTTCCAGGGGACACAGTGACAAGGTGCCATCTAGCAAGCAAGGAGTAAGCCCTCACTAGACATTGAATCTACTGTTGTCTTGATCTTGAGCATCACAGTATCCAGAACTGTGAGAAATAAATACCTGTTATTTATATATCTCCCAGTCTGTGGTATTTTATTATAATAGCAGGGATAGACTGAGACACCATGTATGAGAATATATATATTTTTAAATCTTCAGTTGTAGACGGAGATAATACCTTTTATTTATTTATATATTTCTTTTATGTGGTGCTAGGCGAGCGCTCTACCACTGAGCTCTACCACTCTCAGCCACAAGAATATATTTTTAAAAAGAGTGATAACTAGTCTCAGAAAATTATATTTCCCTAGATTTGAATACTTAAAACAATGTAGTAGTGATTTTTATAGCTGAATCTAGAAGCTGACATTGAAGGTTTCATTTTCATAAAAGTACTTCTAGAAAAGTTGTCTAAGACTGAAGTCATTTTTTTTTTGTTCCTTTGTGCCATTTTTAAAATTCTCTCTCTTTTTACAGCTCTAATACTCAAAGAAAGTATGCTTACCTCAGTTTAGCACATTTTTATAGTTTCAAGTGGATCATCATTTGTTCGGCATAAGGATAGACTCTGATTAAAAAAAATTAAATACAGTTTAGGTACTTAGGCTTGCACTATTCAGGTATCTTAAAGTAATTCAATAACTGTTGATTTGTGGCAGGTTTGTTTTTTCATTGTCTTCAGTTTTAAATTTACTTTTTTGTTCTGTGTGTGTGTGTGTGTGTGTGTGTGTGTGTGTGTATTTCTTTAAATCAAACTTAACCTCACTTTATATTTGGAGTCCCAATTGCTTTATAGATATTTTGGCCTTTGGAAAAGTAATAGGGTTGTCATTTCTGTAGGTGCAAATTTTCATGTTGTTTTTACTTTGAAAGTATTTTTTGCCTAAATCCTAACTTGTGCCTCGGTGTATTTCCTAATAACTGTGACTGCAAAATTCTCCTGCCCAAATTGCAAGCTATTCTTTTGATGTACACTTCTCCATGTTTCTAAATTAATACTTTATTTTCAATTAGACCATCCTAAATTCCCCAAAAGACTTATTTTACTTCTCCCCTTTCACTATTTTTGAAATACAAATATTCTCTGTAAACCAGAGTTTCCCCACAAATCTGTATAGGAATTTCATGCACATACTGTGTGCATTCTACTGTGCATTTGAGGGAAGCTCCCCTCTGGCTGTTCACAATTGTTATTCAAACAGGAATAGCTCCTTTAGTTCTAGTCAGGTGAAAATACCCATAAATTCATAGTGCATATGAAAGACCAGATTTGCTTTTCAATGCATTCTCTTAATCTAGCAGACATAAAACCAATTAAAGATGCTTTTTCATAATGCTATATTTTAATGTTTTATTTTATGTGAACTGTAAATTATAATAAGGGTAGGCTTATTTAATTTCTAATATAAAATTTTGATAGTGTGTTTTTTTTGCCAATAGACAGTATTTATCTTCTATTTACCTCCTTGCATTTTACCATAATCTCCATTTTTTTAATAGCATGACATTTAGCCCATGCCTCTGAAAATGACATTGAGAAATCTACAGAACAGATAGGCCTATTTTCATTTGACTAAGATTGAGTCCAATGTCAGAATTGTGTGACAATAGTTTTATGTTGTCTTGGCCACCAAATAGGTTTAGATGTTGAGTTTAATACTACAAATCAAACAAAAAAATATGAAGCGGTTTATTACTCACAAGATGAGGTTTTTCTGGGGAAACAAATATAAACTTCAATGCACGTCTTTTGAGAGCCAGATAGAGATCGACTTTGACCTTTTTTGTCTTGCTGGGGTGAAGCTTCACAGGTGCCCACTGGGATGTGTATGGTTTGAACTCCCCACTTGTCACAAGGTGGGGAAGCTCCTAAGCTTCCTTCATGAGTTGCCCAAAGTAGAGCAAGAAGGGAGAAGGGAAAGGTAGAGAGGAAAACTCCCCACAGGTAAACACCAAAAAATAGAGTTCAACTACTGCCTATGTCATCTTCTGAAGACAATGACGAAATCTGTGATATCGGATTCCTAATAAAACCAGTAATGATTTATATTCAAACAAAATATCTTATTTAAAATTATTTAATTAAAATAAAAATTTGAGATTTTTCTCAAAAATCTCTACTAAAATAATGTTTTAAAATAATTTTTTATTATTCTTTGTTGTTAGGATAACTATATACTTCAGGAATTAGACAAGTTAGAAGTTTTAGCTTATGGATGATACTAAGACTATATTAGAGGGTGTTATAAATGCCACTTATAAGTACAGAATCTACAAGTTGATGCTACCTATTTAGCTCTATTATCACTCAAATAAAAATGTCAGTAGGATGTAATAGGAAAAAAAACTGGATTTGAAATCAGAACAACCAAATTTTAAAATTCACTCCACCTTAAACAGATGAGTAAAATTGCACAAGTATCCATCAATCCCATTGATCAGGAATTAGGAAATAGCCAGTTCTAATAGGGCATATGCATCCCTAAAAATCATTGTAGGTAAAAATTGACCTACACTTTTTGTATTGTTTTAAATCACATACATGAATTGGAGTCATTAGATCATTTTTCCTCACAATTTTAACAGGGAAAATGAGGTTAAGGACACAACACTGAATGAGTAAGACATAAAAAAAAAAAGTAGGGACAGAATATCATTCTTTAAAAAATGTAGCACAATTTTATTCTTAAACATTTAAAACAGGCAGTGTGGTGTACCCTTGTAATCCCAGCAATTCAGAAGACCGAGACAGGAGGATCACAAATTCAAGGCCAGCCTCAGCAATTTAGAAAAAAACCCTAGCAACTTAGCAAGACCCTGTCTAAAAATAAAATATAAAATGGACCTAGGATGTAGCTCAGAGGCAAAACACTCTGGATTAAAGACCAGATTTTTTTTCAATGCATTATCTTTATCTAGAAGACATAAGACCAATTAAAGATGCTTTTTCTTAATGTTATATTTTAATTTTTTATTTTATGTGAACTGTAAATTATAATAAGGGTTGAATTATTTAATTTCTAATATAAAATTTTCACTTATATATAGAAATATATATATGTAAATTCATATAAATGCATATGGCACTTCACCTTGAAAAAGTTTTGAAGTTGGCTTGTAGTAGTTGTTGTTAGATGGTTTGCAGTTTTTGACTTTTGAAGGATGTTTGTGTGAGGTTAGAGGGAAACCTCAAGACTCAAGCATAGCTGGTAGAAGTTTGAGCTATGTGATTATGATTTGTCTATGCCTATGCAGTTTGGTTTTGCCAGGCATGGTGTTCGGTGTTCACCTTATATTGTTAACTTGAAATAATGCATAAACAAATTGAAATTTGCTATATGCTCAAATTATTTCCTAATATGTCAATTAGAGTGAAATAAATTCACATTTTTCACCACAACCATTATAGCAAAATTGAGTATACTACCATCTGACCTTTCTTTCTTTTAGTAAGAGAGAAAGCAGAACTTATAGGGGGATCCACTGGCCTCTTACCCACTGTCTCACCTCTTTTCTGTATGATCTTGAGCGCATTTTACAAAATCTAAGGGTCAGCTCCGTATCTGGAAACTGGAGCTGATAACTGCTTCAAGCTCACAGGCTTTTTTATGTAGGTTAAATACTGAATGTACAGAGAAAATTTTACACTGATTCACAGTGTTCAAAGACTTACCTACAAAAGTTATGTTTAATAAATGAAAAAGTGCCTCATTGAAAGTATTTTACAGTTATAAAGCAGTTTATACTTGGCAGAATTTTTGTATTGTTTTAAATCACATATGTAAATTGGAGTTATTAGATCATTTTTCCTCATCAAACATGGCAACATCATACAATTCATAAAATTTCATGTGCTTCGTTTTACTAATACAACATAAAAATTAAAGAGATGAAATGTGCTTAGTACTTTATAGTATAAACCAGTATCTTTGATTCATGATTTAGTAATGTAAATCTGGATTACATAAAATACTTTAAATCTTTCTAATTGCTAATCTGTACTTTTGTTAGTTTCAAAACCTTAAGTATATGAGTCACAATGGAATTTTTCTGCACAAAGGAAAGTTTTAAGTGTTCTATTAGAAAATGCGTAAGAAAACAGGTTGTGGTGGTATACTCCTATAATCCCAGTGTCTCAGAAGGATGAGGCAGGAGGATTGAAAGTTTGAGGTCAGCCTGAGGAAAATAGCAAGATCTTGTCTCAAAATTTAAAAAAATAAATAGGGCTGTGGATATAACTCAGTGGTAGAAAACCCCTGAGTTAAATCCCCAGAACCAAAAAGTAAAAGAAAATCAAAAATAGATGCCCACCCAGGTAAATTAAACATTCATAGGAAATTTACCTTTTGAAGAAATTAAATTGGAGGGCAAACAAAGACTCACCGAGGCCTCTGACACAAGGTGACCTGAAAATTTTGTTTCATATTGTAGTTAATATTTTCAAAATTGAATGTAAATGTTTATTTCATATTTTTATTATGTTTTCTGTTGCTCGGTTTTTTGAAAACTGAGTCAATTAAATTGTTCAGTATTTATGTATACGGGCTCAGTTTACTTGGCTCTAGGATCTGCCTCTGCATTTTGTGTGGTGTTATAGAAATTTGAATAGGTTGAAGCATTTTTCCCCTCAAGTAGTAAATTTTCAAGTACTATTAGTTCTTAGTTTTTTATTTTGATTAATAGGAGAGGAGCTATGTCAGATTGTAAAGTTATTTGTAGTCATTATCTTGTCTCCTTGCAATAAAGTGACTGAGTGATAGAAAAGAAGGTATCAAATCAGGGTACTTTTGTTTCTCTGTGATTACAGAAACTCATAGGAAATTTCAGTGAATTCCTCTGTTCCATTATGCCACTTTCTAAGAAGAAAATATTTGATCATTACTCATATGTAAGCCAGAGAGAATCTACTACTCCATAATAATCTTCTAAATGTCATTATTTTGTATCAGGCACATAATTTTATGCTAATTTTGGTGAATATTTACTTAAAGCTAATATTAATAAATAAGAATTATAAAGCTGATAAAACTACTTTAATATAATTTTGATATTAATTTTAACAAGTATACACAGATACCTATACTTCAATGGCTGGTGAAAGTATTTTATAAAATATAGCCATTTCATAAAGCCCCTAAATCAATGTGAAATAATAAAAATGGCAAATTATTGTAAAACTATTATTTAAAAACTGATTTGTTGGACTACACTAGAAAAAAGATACATTCTGTTAATTTTAAAGTGTTTGATAATCCTCCATGTCTTTATTGAAAGGTTTCTTGTGAGTAACATAGTTCTGCAGAAAGACTAATGAGAATTGAATATATATGTTTAGCTAATACATTTTAACTCCATGTGAGATCAAATTCTTTGCCTTTATCAATTCCCTGGAATAGGAAAATGCATCCTGAATATTCCAAAACAAAACTAGATATGTCAGCTCAGGCAAAAAAGCAAAAAAAACAAATAAAAAAATGCTTACACTTTTGAAAAACTCTTACGGTTTAGCCTTTACTTCAAAGTAGAGGGTCCCATCCAAAACTTTTTTCTTTTAATGAAATTATATTGAAATACTAAACCTTACTTAATCTAGATGAAAGAACAGGAGAGAGAGAAAGACTCTTAAGCTTTCTGGAGGGAGGAGGAGATGGTTTCTGTGCTAACATAGAATGAGACCACTTATTACTTATTAGGAAAAGGGAGAAATGAAACTCTTACCATATCTCTATTTCCCACTGGCTACTTAAGGGGGACTTTCAGGCTCACTGGCATATTTCCAGCAGCACTCTGCTTTACCTTCCATTCTGTCAAACAAGATTCAGACTCCATAGAGAGGAGAAAGGACTACCTCCCATTGTGACACGACACTACCTCACATTGTGACAGGGACACTACCTCACATTGTGACAGGGACACTACTCAAGGAAGTTAAGAAAGGGTTTACTTCTCTCCTTCCACCCTAAGATCACTATCTTGTGAATGGTGGGGAAATACACTTCTGGATGTCTGGCACTTACTCTTGTGAATCTTATTTGTTTCTTTTGGTATTCAGCAAAGGGAAAGTGAAAAGGCAGCATGCCTTTAAAAATGGCATTCTCATTTAAAACATTTGTGTGATAAATATTAGTATTCCCGTTATAAGAAATCTGAAGGTCAGTTTTATTTGTTTTATTACTTTTTATTCATTTTCTCAGTAACTTTCTCAAGGTAAGTAATTTTTTTCAGGCAAGCAAATGCCCCCTTCAAGCAATATGGTATAAATTGGCCTCATCAAACTGTATATTACTCTTCATCTATGAATTGTAAGTAACAAGTAAATATTTCAAACCCCAAATCACAAAAAGTGAAGATTAAAACAATTATCCAAGATTAGTTTCATAGTTTCCAGTTCTCATAAATTTCAACAGTTATTCAGTCCTCTAATGCCCTACTTCTTACTGAAATAAAATAGGCAAATGCTTTAAAAATTAAATGTTTCCAGAATAAATAACTTTCTGTCCTTGGAAATTAAGCAATTAGATTTGATAGCCAAGTGATCATTTTGTGCATAATCCTATATAGATTGACATATACAGACACTAAATTAAAATGGATGATGGATGCAAATCCAGAACATAATGTAATTATTTGGCCTTTGCCTGGTGGGGACTAGGTTAGGGCACTTATTGCAAATAACATAAAAGTTAATGTAATTAATTCATTTAAATACATGTTCAATAAGATGAGAATCATAACTCTCAGTCCTTAAATCACAAATTATTAATATGAAGTATTATTATATATTTTATTCTGGATATATATTTAAAATATAGAAGTAATTTATATGTATGTACATATATATCATATATATATACATGTGTATGTGTGTGTGTGTGTGTATATATATATATATATATATATATCCTTAAAGAATAAGAACTTCCAAGGAATCCAAGAACATATTTTTAACTAACATTCAATATAATTAATTATTCACTGGAGTAATATCAATAGAAATCTAAGAAGGAATTGAACAATTCATGTCCAACATCTGGATCTATATGTGTGTGTGTGTGTGTGTGTGTGTGTGTGTGTGTGTGTATCTATTTGGATATTGCTAAGAGCCACAGCCAAGTAATATGATGCATGGCATTTTTGGTTGAAAGGTGATGCCAACTAGCCATTGAGATGATATGATTATGTTAAGATTTGCATTCATATGGATATTGGACTCCTGCTGTCCACCTTGGCCTGCTATGTGACTCCTGGAGAGTTCCCATTGGTTGGGGAAGTAGGTAGGAGGGAATTCCAGAAGAGGAACTTCCTCTTGGGGATCCAGGAGAACACTGTGTGCATTGATTGGCAATCTTCCCGGGCGTGTAAGGGGCATTGGCGGCAGTTTCAAAAAATAAAGTTTGTTCCTGCTTGAGTGGCTCGTGATTTTGTTACCAGCCAGACTGTGGCTGGATATAGATATACAGATATACATATGTGTATGTATATATGCATATTTATATGTATGTATAAGTATGTGTATATACGTTTATAATACTTATTATATAAATACTTAAAATTTGCAAGCATGAAGTTAACCATGTCAAATACTTTGCTACATAAAATATAGGAATAGGAAAAAAAGGAAAAGGATATAGTTTTAACAGATGTAATTTCTAGTCTGCATAAGAAGGATGAAGAAATGTTCTAGTTTTTGTACATTGTTCACTTATCTTCATTCTTCCTGAACAATCTCATTACTAAAAAAAAAGGAACACAATACTTTAGTGTGGTAACACTTTAGACATTTCTGTTCCTTCCAAGACCCACTGGAAATATGTTGATTCTGGTGCTCTACTGTATCTGGTGCTCTACTGTAGAGAGCACCAGAACATGCCAGTGACATCTGTTCACTACATATGCTTATTTTCTCCTCCAACAAATGCCAGTGTGGAAAATAGTGGTAATTGGATAGCAAACTTTACATTTGTCCCAAGAGAACTGGAAAACTGAAGCAATCATTATAAAATTGCACATCTTCGACCTTTTTCAATAATAGATGAACAAGTATAAGCAGGAGAAATCAAAACTCCTGTACTCTATGAATCAATAATCTTGTGTGTTTAGCTCTCCAATCTGATTATCCACTAAGCATAAGATATGCTCTACCTGTGAAACTGGGTGTTATTTTCTCATGAATATTTGCTTCATTTTGAACCCCACCTTTATATTTCTGTATGTATTCACAAATAAGATTGTGTGCAGAATTCTACATTCCTCCTCAGCCAACTAGAGATGTTTTTAACTGAATTATCTTTCCAAATAAAGCAAAAGTCAAATAACTCTTAATTTATAACCTATTTTCTTGTCCTATATTTTCTTTTGTTTTTTTTCTTTCCTTTTAGATCTAATAATTTATAATTTAAATGTGTATTTTCTATAAAAACATAACCTCAAAACCTCCCCAGTTGGTGAAGAAAACAAGAGAAAGATAAAATAGAACTATTAAAATTATTGACCTCCATGTTCCATCTGAGCTGTTTCTCTTGCTCATCATCAAGCTAGTGAAGTTCCCGAGCTCTATATGTAAGGAAGAACATAAACCCAAATCAAGCTGGATTGTGTTTTATTTTGCTGTTCAGCAAATCTTCTTAAATACATAGCATTATATCCTAAGAATGACTCTTGCTCTTAAGAAATTTAGAGGTTAAAGTAAAAATGACATGTTAAAAAAAAAGACAAGGAAAAACATATCATTAAAACCCATTAAAATTCTCTAATCATACTATACACAAAATTGCTGTGGATTTCTAGCAAAAGAACAATTGATCTGTTTATTCTTTCTGAACAGCTGGTATAGAAGCAGAAACATTTTCATATACACTTTGATTACATACATTCTTAATTCTTTGAAAACTTGAAAGTTCGCAAAACATCATTTGATATCAGTGTAAATATAACCTTCATTATACACTCATTAACCAATATAATAGAGTGAAATTATAGAAAGCCATGATTTTTTTGTTTGTTTTTCTATTATTCTATTTGACTACCCCCTATGATTCACTCAAACTACATGAACAACTTGATCAAGTTTCATTTTACTATTATTGAAAATAAAGACTGCATAGGTTATTCTCCTTAACATGGACTATCAAATTTGTTGACTCACATGGGTGGTTTTCAGGATATTTTGATGTTTCAGAGCATTTGGCTTTTTTTTTTTTTCAAGGAAGAGAGATAAGTTTAAGTAGAAAACATGGGTAAAAAAAAAATTAAACTGGTTAAAATATTCTATTAGTGTTCTCTAGAGAAACTAAATCAGTGGGCTGGGGTTGGACAGACAGATAGATGAATTATGAGGGCTAAGTTCCTGCAGTTATAGTGACTGAGAAGTCTCACAAGCTGAGTTTTCAAACTGAAGACCCAGGAAAGTAGATGTAAATCTTGTATGAGCCCGAAGTCCAAGAATCAGAGAAGATAATAGTGTATAAATTTTCTGTATGATACTTACCAACCATTACTGTTCCTTTATTTTCTGGAGCTTTGAACTTTATAATTAAAACACACAAACATATGAATACACACACAGAGCTGGAAATAAAACAGAAGGGAAAGTATTCATTTAGACACTGAGGTCTTAAACTAAATTGAAGTAAAATAAATTGTGATGAATCAGTATTTAGAATGTAACATTTCCATTCTAGATTATGTTCAATTATGCATACATAAATCTGTTGCCTTCTTCCTGTTAATATTTGACCGCAATGGCTACATAACAATATCTAAAGGTTACTTTTTACATAAAAGGATTTTAATTGATTTTTTAAACCAAAATAGTCTTTGTGTGTCAGAGGCAAAATATATTAATTACTCCTAGGAAATAAGCAACAGGAAGAAAATGACAATGGTTTATGGTATATGGTTGTTATGCTTCACTGAAGATGCTCACCTCTGAATTAGAATGAGAGAAAAACAAAATTGCTAAATACTTCAGAAAGTATTGGGAGAACTTTGAAGGAAACTTCTATAAGGTAATTAGCAATATGATCAGGAGGTAGATTTTGATTCCTTTTGGAAGAGAAACGAGAAAATCAATCAGAGAAAAAAGTCAAAAGCAGAGTTTAATTATTAATATATAAGAATGAGAAAAGTAAGATGAGAAGGAAATAAGAAAGATAGGGGCTGGTGAGTTACTATCAAACATAATGCAACATGGAAAAAGAAAATAATAATTTAGCTGGGCATTGGGGTGCACACCTGTAATCCTAATGACTTTGGAGCCTGAAGCAGGAAGATGGCAAGTTTGGGGCAACCTCAGCAACTTAGGCCCTGAGCAACTTAGAATGACCTATGTCAAAATCTCAAAATAAAAAAAAAATATATAAAGGACTGGGGATATAGCTCAATGGTAAATTGTCCCTGGATTTAATCCTCAGTTCTCCCTACAGAAAACAAAAAGAGAGAGGAAGGAAGGAAGGAAGGAAGGAAGGAAGGAAGGAAGGAAGGAAGGAAGGAAGGGAGAGGGAGGGAGGGAGGGAGGGAGGGAGGGAGGGAGGGAGGAGGATACTGTAAATGTATTGTCCTCAAGCAAAAAAACTAATGTTAATTGTTAGACCTCACTGAACTGAAGATCCTATTTCCTCATTTGTAAAACCTCCATTTTTTATTTCCTGAAATTCCTCATCAATTTCATTCACATCTGTTTTAAATGCTTTGTGATTCTCTTTGGTTCAATGATACCTGAGGTGTGTTCTTCAAGTGGATCCTTGAGGCAAAAGCAGACAATCTTATTCACCCAAGCCATATGCAAAGCCAGAATCATCAAACTCAGGGAACACACTTTAAGATAGAGAATAAAAGGGTGATAATTTGACAAAAGAATTTATCAGCTTAGGAATTATCAGTTTTACAGATAATTTAGCCAAGATTTGGAGAAAGTAAATAGCTTTCTTAATGATTTACAATTTGCTAACAAATAACAGGGATTGGATTCAAACATAGTACCCTTGATCACAATGCATATGGTTTTAATGATTGTGTCATTTTGCCAGTTGTCTGACTTTATGAATCTTATACTACAAGTAAGTGCACACACACACATACACATTTATTCTGTAAATTTTTATTATCCCAGAGTTAATGATACTCTAATGTCCTTGTATGGCCTCTGAACTATTATTTGTCTTATAAGGAATTTAAACTATAAATAATGTATATTTTCTATCATGTGTTATTAACATTTTTGAATTCACTACAAAAAATTGCCCTGAATGTCATTCATATGTCATTCATATGACATTACCCAATAGTATCTTCACTATACACACATTTAAAGAAATCTTATTTTTGACTTTGTGTCCTGGGATCCCTATAAACAGGATCTAAATGTGTATTTAAGGATTGTATATAAATTCCCTTTCAGTGAGAAATCTTTTACACACACAAAAATTCATTATCAAAAATCTGGGAGTAGAGGAGAAATTATTAAAATAACCATACCAACCAGAATCGAGTGAGATGCATCTATACAAAGTAGTCAGCATGTGCTCACCCCACCCACATATTTATACCAAGTACTAGAGTTGAGTGGCATATGTGTGCATACATAGCATTGTGATTATAAAGTAAAAATACAGAGTTTGCATTACAACTAATATCTCATAGGGAGGGCTATTAGATTTCATAATAATCTTTACAGGGATGTGAAAGAATGCTAAACATGTGGAATAGTCCAATCCAAAGGAGAAGAATCAAAAGATGGTTTGCAATAAATCAAGGCAATACTGTCATCAGGCAAATTAAATTATTTACACAGCAATTTTGCACTGTTTTTTCTTCTTGATTTCAAAAATTAAAATTTTTTTTATCTGTCAATGGACTTTTATTTTATTCACTAATATGTTGTGCTAAGAATCAAACATAGTTCCTCACACATGCTAGGCAAGCACTCTACCATTAAGTCACAACCCCAGCCCCTCAAAAATTACTTCTGAAATTTTTTTTCTGAGTCCATTCTTTTCTTTTTTAAATACAGTCTTTTCTAAGCACAAGTTTCTCTCCCACCCCTCTCTTTATATATACAGAGAATTGAATTCAGGGGCACTCAACCACTGAGCCATATCCCAAGTCCTATTTTATATTTTATTTAGAGGCAGGGTCTCACTGAGTTGCTTAGCGCCTTACCATTTCTGAGGCCGGCTTTGAACTTAAAATCCTCCTGTCTCAGCCTCCAGAGTCACTGGAATTACAGGCGTGTACCACCATGTCTGGCTTAGGCACAAGTATTTCTTCAATTTCAAATGAAACCTTGATCCATATAAAGAAATGACATAGTCATGTCTTCATTGGGTCCAAATGCTTCAATATTTAATGCAGACCAAGAAATGGAAATTTGCTAGTGCTCAAATCTCATGTTAATATGCAAAAAAGAGAGTAGTGGCAAAAACTTATGCTGGTGGGAGAAAAATCTATGATTTAGATTTTAATGAGCTCCACTTTTATTAGATTAAAAAACCTTGCCACTTTGATAAATTAATATAAACCTAAACTCTTAAGCAGTTCCTTAAATTGCCTTCTATTATACCTCTCATAATATGTGTGTGTATCATATATGACATATATTAAAGGTGAGTATGTGTGTGTGTTTTATCCATAATACCTCATATTTGCCATGTTACAATTGCTTTTAGGGTGATTTAATGAATAATCGTGAAGGATGTTGAACATAGCACTGAAGAGTACTGCTAACAAAAGCAGTTTACCTTAAGTTAAATGACCTAATATTAAAGAATATCTCTGTTTATATGTGTTGATCAGAAGCTAGCACCCTCAAAAGGAACCCTTGTAAAACTTTTACCAAGCACTTTGCTGCCCTATATTTTATGTTAGATTTTGTTGCTTTGGTCAGAAACTTAATTTTCACTTGATTTTTTGAATGTTCTCATTAATGACATGGTCATCCTACCCACATGTGCAAATTTCTACCGCCTCCATGAATAACTTTTAACCCCAATTTAGTTGTCACTGTCTGTCGATCAATATTACTGAAGCTTTATCTGAAGGTAAACAGTTGTTGGCATCTGGTTTGCTATTATCTGCTGTTATGCATTGTTGTAAGAAGAACTTTCAGAGGTACTAGAGACTTTCACCCCATTTCGCTAGATGACATCCAATGATAATGGCCTTAACATGATGGGAAATTAATTGAGAAAGCATTTCTACCCTGCCATAATTTTATCATCCATTCTATTGCTGCTATTAGCAGGAATCCATAACCCCATGGGTGTTTCAAGTGAATCTCTTTTAGCAGAGCTAACAGTCTGGAGGTCACACAGTTAGCTACTCCCATCAGCCGGGTGTCAAATCATTGTCAAAAAGAAATTACTGGTGTATTCATTTTTTTAGCTTCTAGCCTTGTGCTGTGGTACATGAGATGATTTGTAGAGAGTCATTGGGGAAAAGAGAGCGCTGTTGGTCACTGAAGGCTTCTTTCACATCAGTACTTAGCAGAATCAATACAAATTAACTTGGATGTGTGAGGCACTGTCGGCAATTGAACTCACTTTTAAGACAGAGATAAAATATCCTGGATTCTAATTCCTGTTAGACGTAATTTTTTTTTTTTTTACTTAATGATAATACATATGGAGAAAATATCACTTGTGATATTCAGTATGATTGTTAAGAATCAATAGCAGGTTTCCCCCATCAAATTGAAGATGAGGGAACTGCATCATTGTACAAATAATAATAAATAAAACTTTTTATGTTAATGTCTGATGTTCCCTGTTTTTATTTGAGTGTGCACCTAATTCACTGTTTTTCATGAATATATAAAGCTAAGATTCACACACAAACATATATACAAACACCAAAGGAAACTAAATAAAATTCACAATTGAAAGAATGGAGTCATAATCTCAAGTGTATGAAGACTGTTGTTTTGTTCTACTTTTTCCTTTGATATGAAGCAAGCAAGCTTTAAACCTATAACATCCTCTTTTTATACCCATTTTCACAATGAAGCACTGAAGTGTACAGTGATTCCTCCATGTATAAAAAGTGTATAAATATAATTTAGCACAATGATTCCATGCTTGGAGGTCATGTATATTTGCTATAGGCTGTGCTTGGTGTTTTCCTAATAATATTTGTTCAAGAAGACATTATAGAAAGGGTTACTGTATATATTGTCTATTATAATATTTAAATAAATGAAAACAACTACTGAAATGTGACACTATATTAACATGTAAGAAGATCTTACGCATATCCCAATCACTTATATTTGTAAAATGAAGTGCCTCTCTAAAACATGAAGTCAGACTGCCATATTCATGCTTCTGAAATCTATCACAGATGTCTTAAAGAATTTAACAAGTTTATTACAAAATGTCTTGGCCATACTGGGAAGTCTCCATACAAATGAATTTCTGAATTGATAGAAATGATAAGCTGGGTTGGAAGGAGACATTGGGGATTGAACCCAGGGTCTCACACATGCTAGATAAGCATTCTGCTACTGAGCTACATCCCCAGCACTAGAAATGTTAAACTTCAGGAAATATGAAAAATAGGTTAAATTTTTTTCTGATAAAACCAAGAATGAGGAATAAAAGTGATGAAAGTTAATGAGAAACATATAATAACATGGATATTGTTTGCTCCAACTAAGGATTTAAGGTGTTAATAACCATAGTTGAGAAATATTCTTAGGAACTGAAAATAAATTAACTACATTCTTACAAAGGGAAAAATGTTGTCTAGAAGCAGATTGCTATTCTCTATGACACAGACATTTTTCCCATAGTAATCCATTATGCTTCTGTCATTCATGAATATATTAAAAATATTTTTGGACATATTCATATTTCTATCTGCATATTTGTTAAGTTTGTTAATATCTATATTTTTTCAAATATAAATTGTATGATCAAAAAGAGAATTTTAGAACAAAGATTGTACACAGATAATCAAAATATGTTACATGTGAACTATAAAAGCAAATCAAATGTGCTACTAGATTTCTCAAAAGGATACTGCATACTCTGTTTTCTATGAAACAGAATGGTTATTGGTTCAAAAACACCAGTTTATCATTATAAAAAGTTTGTTACAAGCAAAGCAAATGAAAGGCAAATTCTAAAACAAATAATAGTACCTTAAAATGTTGTGACTAAATGTACACTTAATTATTTTGTGATTCTTTATTTTTAAATTTTCTGACAACTATACTAGCATTCACATAATTAAATATTTATGATTACTGGTAAGAAGAAAATTTTGCTATGTATTTTATTTATAATGATTTCAGAATGTAGAATGTAAAAAGTGAAAAGCTTGTCCTGGGATCAGTATAATAGTGAAACTCTTTAGTAAGTGGTGGAGCATCAGGTAATTATATAACTGACAATTTTATTAACCTTTGATATAGAAAATGTGAAATTTCTCAGATATAATTCTAAAAAAAAATTATAAAAAGGAAGTTCCAGAGTTACATAGGAAACACTTGAATTGAAGCTGTATTCATTTTCATTTCACTTTTAGAAACACAAGATATATTGAATTTAGACTAAATAATAGTCTACATTAATTTTTAGTGATTTGAAGTTCTTATATTCACCAAACATCATCATGAAAATTTGGAGCTGGGAAACCAATAAATTCCGACTCATTTATTAATACTAACTGGAAATGCATGATTTGGTCTCATCTACATTTTTATTATAATTATACTCTGAAACATTGCCTTTCATGGATGCTAAAGAGGCTGGAAAATATTGACTCTAAAATTACATGAATACACTTTATTATTTTTTCATGCTTTTTGAACTTCTTAGTATGTGTATTTTCTTTTTATTTTATTGGTTGTTCAAAACATTACAAAGCTCTTGACATATTATATTTCATACATTAGATTCAAGTGGGTTATGAACTCCCATTTTTACCCCAAATACAGATTGCAGAATCACATCGGTTACACATCCACATTTTTACATAATGCCATATTAGTAACTGTTGTATTCTGCTACCTTTCCTATCCTCTACTATCCCCCCTCCCCTCCCCTCCCATCTTCTCTCTCTACCCCATCTACTGTAATTCATTTCTCTCCTTGTTTTTTTTTTCCCATTCCCCTCACAACCTCTTATATGTAATTTTGTATAACAATGAGGGTCTCCTTCCATTTCCTTGCAATTTCCATTTTTTCTCCCTTTCCCTCCCACCTCATGTCTCTGTTTAATGTATTTTCTTTACTGATATATAATCTATGCCAATTTTTTATGAATTATTTTGAAAGGAAGTAAGAACTCCTACCCTTAAAAGAGGTATTTGCTTTTTGTTCTGACATTTAATAGGAGATAAATACTCATTTAAAAAATACATCTCTCCTTTAATTCTTCCTAAAATCAATGAATTGTTATTTCTTAAAATAAAATAATATTTATTTAAAGACAAAAAATTATTTCAGTATTTATCATGAATTCGTGTATGCATTACTCTTAACTAATACTGACTGTACTGTTCAAATAAGGATATTACAGTTTTTCTTAAACTAAATGAAAAAGTCAGTAAATAAGAAAACAAAATTTGACTCAAAGCCAGAGAGATCTCTTATGAGCATCATGTTTTTGCAATGATTTCTTTACATAGAAGCAGAACTTTTGCCTTGAATCACACTTTATAAAATATGCGGTTTAAAAAAATATATTTGCATCACATTTATTAGATTTTTCATTTGTTCCTTGCTAACAGTGTTTTGCTCTGTCAACTGTTTGTTAGAAGATTTCCCTCAAGAGAAAATTGAGCTTCGTATCCACGCTCATAGATCACAGTGTGAATACGACTTGCTGCACTCCATTTGGCAGGTAGGGATATTCGTGAATAACACTGGAATATAATTGGCTTCAGTTCCTAGTGTTGTCCCTTGAAATTGCTTCATTCCTATATCGCCTGACCTAAGCAGCAAGGACATATTTTAAATTCATACTGCCTTAAATTGCTGTGTTACAGCTTTTTTTTATAAACCTCAAGTGTTACTAAGGTGACAAAAACTGCTTGTTTTTCAAAACATTCTATATGTTTTGGTGAGATGTATATGTAAAGGTAGTTATTTGAATTACAAAACACTGACAGGAGTAAGCACATTTGGCCTCTGAATAATATCCACTGTTTTTTTTTTTTTTTTGGTGCCTGTTTATATCCAAATTGCATGAGACTACTGCATTCATTATTAAAAGACAAACTGTTCTTTCTTGCCTATTAATTGACGCATCACTTATTTCTTATACTGTTAATATAGCAAACATGTGTTTGAATATGGGCCTTGGCCAAAATTTCATAGCCAGTGGTTTAAGAACACAGAAGACACTCCCAGCCTGATTAGTTGGTTCCCTATGACAGTGGGGGGAGCCGAGTAGAGAAGCAGCATTGGTAATTTCTCAGCTCATTAGGTGCATATTCATCTTAATGGGGCATCAAAGTTTAAAACTATAATGCATTCCCCTCATTTAATCCACCAGAGAATATGCACAGTAACCACATGAAAGCAAAAAAGGATTTCAACACTTTGAAGCTGCAAAGGCAGGTGTCATCTTTCCCTTTAGGCAGAGTGCAAACAGAAACTTGATTAGTCTAATTCTGCCTCAGTAACCCCCTTTGCTGCAACCTTCCCATCCCTAGTGGATGTACAGCAGCACATCACCTCAGACAAAGCACAAATGGAATTGCCTTTTGCTACATTTTCAGAAAGTGGAGGTGGGAGGGAAGGAAACATGACCCATGTTATATTCTCTCCAATAAAAGTATTGTTATTCATTCTCTCCATACACAGTCATTAGCACCCCTTCTCCATAAAACTTAGTAGGATGGTGCAGAGTAAAAGGTATCCAAATTCGGGGAAACATTTTGAAAGGACACAATAGTGCTTTGGCATTCTGTCTCAACAAACTCAAAAGATTTTAAACAAATATTAGATTTCCCATCCTATTATTCACAATCTAACTTAACTGGACATCTGGTGCATTTGTCATTTAAAACTCATTTCTCACATACTGTTTTTTATGCTAGGATAAAAATAATATTTCGTATTCGTTTTGCTTTGAAGACTGTGAAGCTTATTATTCTTCCTCTCCAAAGAAACTTATGAACATTAATTTGCAATTAATGTCTGTTTCAAATGAATGATTGGAATTCCTTTTACCTTAGTTCCAGGAACCAAGAGAAATAGCTCATTTTATTTTAGGAAGAGAGAAACAGAGTATTAAAAAGGGTAACAGACTTTGTTAAAATATATTCATTCTATGGGTAAATTTCTTATGTAGTTACTTATTTAAATTAATCCAAAGCATAAATAGAAAAGTTCAGTGATGCAAAAATATTTTAAATTACCTAAAATATTTAAGTGTGATAAAAACAAATTATATGCATTTATGCAAATAATTTGTGATAGTGAAATTGTATTTAGTGAAAATACAATATTTCACAAAAACTGATAAAATGACAAGTTGAAAATTCATGAGACAACTATATTTGAGAGTTTGAAAAGTTAAGTTTATTTTAAAACAACATCAAAATTTGGAGTGACAAGATAACATAAAAGGTATTGACAAGAAAAAAAAAATCTACTAACATAATTTGAAATAAAGCCTTTGTCCTAATGTATTTTGTGTTTGTTACTACACACTTGATTGTGAAGGACTCTGGCCGGTAAATGAGCTTGGCCTATGTGGTCACTGCCAAATTGACCCTTGTATCCCATTACATTGCCTTGCACATATTAGGTATCAGTTGAAAAGTATTAAAAATAAAATAATGCCTGAAAAATGTACATGAAGTAAATGTTTTGTTAAATATTTGCATGCCTATAAGTTTGAATTAAATATTATTCTGTGTTTTTCATTTATCAGATTTAAAAAATAAGCTTATCATCCTAGTCTGGATATTTACCTGACCATTCAATTCTAGGGAAACGGACTGAAGAGCACATCTTGAAATCACTTTGAACACAGCATTAGTCTCATGAGCACATAACCCTCAGAGATCATATATACATTGCAAAATATAATCTATATATTTCATTTGACAATGTTCATGACTTCATATTTTCATTATTTGTATATACCCAAATATGAACAGTGGGTACTAAAATTAAAACAGCACTCGTGATGAGGTCAGAATAAAATACTATACCACAGTAACAGGGACCCCTCACTCATTATGTTTCTTTTATTCCCTTTACCTTCCCTCAATCAAGATCTAGATTTATTTAGATTTACATCTGAGAGTCTTATTGCATCAGCTGAAATTCAGAGTTTAACTAATGACAGATTGATAATCTTACTAATCATTCCATAAAAACAAAATACAAGATCTACAATTGATGCAGTAAAAAAAAAAATGTGCTTTTGCCTAGCATAATGAAGGCATTTTCCTTAATCTATAAGGCTGCTAGCACTTCCTTTCCTCCTACAATTTATAACAAGTAAATCTTGGAATACAGAACAGAAAACAAAAGTTATTTGTCACATACCTGAACTCTACTTTTTTTTTTTTTCCAGATGATTACTTATCTTTGGGGAACTACCTATCAACTCTGATTACCAACTACTCCTACTGTTTGTTTGCAAATAGAAGAAAAACTTACTTGAACTAGTTTAAAAATATTAAACATATAAACTCTCAGAAGTTTATAGATAGGACTGTCCTTGGACTCAGTATATACAAAGGTAAGCAATGTGATAGAGGACTGAAGTCCTTTCAGGCACAATGCTACCTTACCCTACATCTATCTAGTTGTTCATAAGAATGTAGGGTGGCCTTCATGCTCATATCTTTTCTGAAGTGGGAACAATAGTCAGGTCTTTTCTTTCCCAGGTGAGTCAAGATGATTAGGATTACTGTGAATTGTTCATATCATCAGCTGGAGTGGAATCAATATTGGGGACTCTACCAGGGTCTATTAAAGGTGCTAAAATTTGTTGAAATTCACTAAAGGCATGTTAATTGATCATTGATTAAAAACTTGTTTGCATTGCAAATTTTTTAAATAGCAGAGTCAACTAAGAGATATTGAGCTTCTGCCATTGGTTAAGCATGTTTTGGGGGCTCTTATGAGTTACCTGAGATATCAGAACATGGGAGATATTGAGATGTAGAGACTTGACCAGAGACAAGAAAAATAACCCTGCCAATAGCACTTAAGATCAGGAGAAAGTATAAAATGAAAATTAAAGTACTATGTAAAGCATGTTCAAATAGGTAAACACATTTCAAGTAGAAAAAAAAGCACTTTCCTGGGCTGGGGTTGTGGCTTCAGGCAAATCACTTGCCTCACACATGTGAAGCACTGGGTTTGATTCTCAAAACCACATAAAAATAAATAAACAAAATAAAGATACTGTGTCCATGTATAACTTAAAAATTAAAAAAAGCTTTTTCCCAGATTTATCACTCATTATTTACTATGAACAACTTCACTTACCTTCAGTTTCCTCAGTTAAACAATTTGAATGAATACAGAACACATCTAATAAGATAGCTTTCCTATTAAATGAGAATATGCAGATGAAGTGCATAGTCCAGTGTGGGGAGCACAGCAAGTAAGCAGCAAGTCCTAAGTGATATTTTAAAAATAAATTAGTCAATTAAAACGAATTCTATAGAATATGAGTTCTAAATGAAATAACAGTCTAAATAATATTATTTCATTAATTCAGTTTTACAAATAAGTCAGTTATCAAGGGACTTCCAGGTGAAAAAACATTGGGAAACTTACAATAATAGGAGACTTATTTCTAATGAGCAATTTTGCTTGTTTTTTTTTTTATCAGTGATTCTAATAATAACAAAAGTTGTGTACACTCAGAAATTTTAAGTGTTTACCTTGCCATTGGTTAAGCAAGGGCTTTTCCCTCCACAGGTCGTTCAAAATAAGCTACCAGATCAGCATGGTTTAAATTATTCATACACTCTATGTTATGTGTCTAAACTCATGCAGTTCTTGTGCACCCTCTCACTACTGTTAATCTGAAGTCTAAAATTTAGATTTAGTCAATCTGAAGCATCTGTCAAAAGAATGACCCCATTCTTCATGGTTTTGCCCACAATCCACATCTAGGGTACATCACTTGATGCTGTGATTCCGTTCATCCTTAAAGCAATTCTTCTATCCTCCCTGCTTGATCTTGTTCTGTTCAGTTGCAATTCAAAAGCTCCTTGAGAATCCTGCTGCCATCTGCTCTTTATAAATCTCCAGCCCAGCAAGGTTTCATTAAGCATCACCTCAGTACCAGCAAAGACATTGCAGATGCAATCTTGTCCCCTATTTACACGTATTTGTAAGAGCTCATAGATGACACTGCCTAAGTAGATCGATGCTGCCTGTGAATATTTCACTTGAAAAGGCATTGAAGAAGTCTGCCATTGCCACCACTTAATACACTTTTACTGAAATCTCCAGTTGAATGTCTCTTTAAAGTCTCTTCTCTCCAAAGGAGAAGTGGCCCTCTGTTTTCATCTCTTTGCGGATATGAAATTTGCATGGTGTGTGTAACTTTATGGAACAAGTTAGTCCAAAGTGTCCATATTTTATTAAACTTTGGAAAAGTAGATATTAAGAATTTTATCTTCTTAGGCAAAGATAGGCAGAGAATAGAAATGAAAACTTAGTAGATCTTTTATTTTTGTTTAGGATGTTAATCTTTTTTGGTTAAGTTCCACATATTTGGAAAATGAAAGAATGTATAGTTTTAATAAAAAAAAAAAAGTTGGATGGATCATCAATGGTCATTCACTATACATTTTCCTTTCATACAGAGAAAAACTAAAGTCCACAAGTGCTTGCTCAGTATTGCACTTTACTATTATTATCACAGATACAATAATGTGTTTCACCATCAATCAAAGTAAGAAAAAGATTTTATATTAAAATATTCTGAAATAACAGGATTGTGAAGACAGACTATAATAGCCTGTATTCCACATGGACAACAATAACAAAAGATATGTAGAAAGTCTTTTTTTTCTGTTGGGAAGTTGATAAGAAAGATAATAAAGCCAAGAGCACTTGAGGACATAAGAAACTGTAAAATAAAAACTAGAATATTGTATAAAATGTGATTTCAATTAGATAAATACATATAAAATAGAGACAAATAAAAATTTTTACAGGGTGTGGTAGTGCATGCCTATAATCCCAGTGGCTCTGGAGGCTGAGGCAGGAGGATTGTGAGTTCAATGCCAGCCTCAGTAACTTATTGAGGCTCTAAGAAACTCAGCAAGACCCTGCCTCTAAATAAAATATAAAAAGGGATGAGGATGCAGCTTAGCGGTTGAATGTCCCTGAGTTCAATCCCTGGTACAAAAAAAAAAAAAAAATTAGCTTAGCATGCTGAATGCCCTGAGTTTGTTCCCTAGCACTACAAATGAATAAATTGATCAAAAAAGGAAGCTAAAATTACTATACATAGTTTTTCTTGCTGAGGGAATCATTAGGAGTGGAGATACATCAGTGATATCCTCTATATAAATCTTTCTAAATCTCACAGAGACTTAGTGCAGAAAAGAAAAAGGGAGAAACAGAGTAGATGGTGTATCATCTAAAATATGGGTTAAGACTTTGGAGACTTGAGTGAGAGCAGAAACTTGCATTGTTCTGTGCAGCTCTGACCTGGGAAAGTTTTGTGTGTCAGGCAGAACAAAGGGAAGATAGGAAAAGAAACAGGTGGCAGGGCACAGCCTGAGACCTATTTTAACTTGTTGTCATCTCTGCTGTAGAAACACCTGCTATGTCCCCAGACTTCAGTAAAGTAGGCTCCATACTCCCATGTATGCAAGTAGCTATTGGTGAATCTAGGGAAAGTGAGTAACCTCTACATCTGAGTGGCAAAGCAGAAACAAAAGGTAAAATGACAAGGGTTTTGCAGATTAACACAAGGAAAGTACCCTGACTCATTGGGCTGTTTCCTTGGTTCTAAGACGTTTTTCCTGTCATCTTCTAGCTCCCCCTTCTCAGTTTCACTCCATGCGTTGATAAGCATCCTTGCAGATTCTGTGGATCAGCTCCATGCACCCTGTCTTTTCTACAACACTTGTTCTACATCAATATGTTTATTGCTGCCAATGTACAACCATATCATCTCACCCCTCACTATTTCCACATGTATTTTAAAGAGGAATAAATGTTCTTTGTAACAGCATTATACCATGCCCACACCCACTAAATCAAGAAAATTTTGTTAATATTATATAAAATCATTTAAAATTTTCTTAGTTCTCTCAAAAACTTCCATGTGGAATTAAAATCCAAAGACTGTTGTTTGTATTTAACTCTTGTTAGGGTCTGTAAACAAGTCGAGATGGCGCCTGGCATTTTGCCAGAGGGAGTGGTTTGTGAGGTTGCGCCAGGGAGCCATTAAGTGTGGAGATTCCTTATTGGTTGACTGCTTTATCTAGTTTATGTTAATTAATATAAGCTGTGTGGAATGTATATATATCCCTCCTGTCCTACAATAAATGGCTCTCACTCCTGCTGTATCAATGTACACAAGTTGTTCGTCACCCCTCGGTTATTTTGCTGTAGCCGGACTGCAGCAAACTCTAATGTCTCCCAAACCAAATCTCTTTCCATCTAAAATAATCTACCCATTTTTTTAATCATTTTTCTTTTATTTTTCAGAATTGCTGATGAAATCTTGTCCTGTAGAATGATATATATTCTGTATTCTGTATGAGTGTGTGTATGTGGTATATGTATAAATATATTTGGTTTTGTGTGTGTGTGTCATTTGACATGTTTCTTAAGCCCTGTAGTTACTATAAATTTCAAGTTATCCTAAGTTTTCATTGATTAGATTCACCTTCATATTTTTGGCCAGACTGTTTCATAAGAATAATGGTTGTGGTTGTGTATGGACACTCCACTTTGCATTGACTCAGAAGGCATAAAATGTCTTCTGGCATCACTAACCTGTGGATCCAGAAGCCTGAATCAAAGAAACCTTTTAAAATGCAGAAATCTCTCTTTGATCCTTTGCCTTTCACCATTGCTACTTCTTCATTTTAGGAATGCAGGCATTATGTCTCACTGCTCAGCACCCAACTTGTAATCATGAGGATAAAATCCACAGGAAAAGCAAGAAAATGAAAAGGTCCCAGATACATGTGACTGTGAAGTCATATGCAGTTCAGGGAGAGTCTAATCCTTGATTTATTGTTGCGTGAAAGAACTATATTAATGTGTGAAAGAATAACACCAATGGTTAAGTTGATATTAGAAATTCCATCCATTTGCAGCAAAGCTAAATACAACCTTGGTGTGCCCTTTTGTCATACTCCACCCCTCAAAAATACACTATACTATAAGCACCACCAAAGCCATTCTTGTCATGTGCAGCTAGCATTTGCTCTGATTAAATGGAGAGTAAACACGTCACACTGGTCTTTTCAGTATAAGGATTTAAAACTGATATCTTGTATTTTAATTTCAAAATTTAAAAATGAGAATATCAATAATACCTTTTGCATAGTTATTTGTTGTTGATGTTAAGAACTACATAAAAAATTTCAGATAATGCCGACAAACCATAACATCTGGTATGTAGTAAGTAGTCCAGAAGTAATAGCTATTACCCTCTTCCCATTATCCCTCCAGATCATTGAAACTAGCCATCAGGGTGAGGTAGTAACGAATATTTATTACCACCCAGGAACCTCAGAATCATTTTCCCTGTCACTTATTACTGAATAATCATCTGAGGTACTCTCTTGTGAAGATATTATTACCTGAAATTCTATATAGGAACCATTTGTTCATGAAAAGTAAAGCCATTGTAATGCAGAACTAGAGACTGAAAGAATAATAAATTATGTGTTAATATCAAGATAGAAGTCCAAAGAAAGGGGGCATGGGGACTTATTACAGGTAGTTTCATAAATATGTGTCACCAACGGCTAAGTCCATATTTGTTCACTACCAATTTGTATATGAAAAACAAGGCCAAAGGAAACTTGTGAGACAGCTGTGGCAGAAGTAAAGCTGCTGGCTGGGA
Source organism: Callospermophilus lateralis (assembly GCF_048772815.1). Taxonomy (NCBI): domain Eukaryota; kingdom Metazoa; phylum Chordata; class Mammalia; order Rodentia; family Sciuridae; genus Callospermophilus; species Callospermophilus lateralis. The sequence goes on from NC_135313.1 coordinate 41,389,613, forward strand.
ATTACAATTTATTAACACACTGGAAGAAATTTAAGATAAAATACTTTTTTAAGTTATACCTCAAGTCTACTGAAAGCTAATAAGTTAATAAACCAAATTTTGTTTGGCAAATCTACGTCAAATGCACATTGCAAACGAACAATTTAGGGGACGGTTAAACAGACCTGCTAGATTAGGGAATCACAACAAAAGGGAAGTATTCAAGACACAGAGGTATTTGAACATTTATGAGGGAACTCAGGGAAATAATTACTTGGCAAATGAGATTGTTCTATAAATCATAAAGTATAAAGAAGTTAAAATAGAGATCTGACCCCAGAATTAAAAAGTGAGGATTTGAAAACAGGTCCGCCCAAGAAAGAAAAACAAAACAAAAAAATCTATAAAGATAGACACAATGATCAAAATAACCATTTTACTTTTTTTGGAATTGCTCCAGAAAGTGTTTATTCAGGAAAATTAATGACCCATGGGAAAAAACAGTGTGAAACTGTGGTACTATTGTTCAGGGTTGCTTCCCTTTCCCCCAACCTGCAGCCTGAGCTCTGTCATAAACCAAGGAAGGGGCAGTCAATCAATAGAATCCCAGGAGGTGATACAGCTGGAGATGACTGAATAAGCTCACTACATATCCTGGATCCATGGAGACCATGTGTATGTGCCAAAGTGCTTAGAGAGAATACACACTATCCACAAGTCTCTGGTTCAAAGGACTGATGTAGCATATCTGAAAAGGACCCAGAGTTGGAATGTACTCTTCCACTGCACATAAATCCACTTACCAGAAGGGTGGAGCTTTACTACCTTGAGGTATTTGAGAACAGACTCTGACCAATCTTTGACTGATCTCTAGGCCTCACTAGAAATTCTAAAATAAATGCTTCAGGCTAAGTAGAAGTGAAAGTCAAATCTATACGAATAAATGTATATGGATAAAAAAACAATGTCTATATATTTGTTTTTGTTTCTTCTCTAAATGTCTTTATAAGACATTATTATATAAAGCAATGATGGAATACAATACTGTATTTATAGCACTTGTACATGTGATAGATACAATAATGATAGTTCAGAGGAGGGGAAGAAGGAGGGAGAGATACATAAGAAAAATACACACTGAATAATAAAAAAGAGGGAAGGGAAGAAAGCAGAAAGACAGGGAAGAAAAAAAGAAGAAAAGAAACAAAAAGTTAAGACTGAAAAAAAAATAGATAATATCTAAATAAAGACTTTAAAACTATGCTAAATAACAACATATCAAATTTAGTAGTCAACTGATATTTTAACATTTAAATTAATGATAATTCAGATAAGAAGATTACTTAATGTGAACTACCATGTTAATGGATTGATTTAAAAGGGGGGGGGATCCAATATGGTGGGCCAGAGGGAGGCAGAATTCTGTGTTGCTCTGTGACCTGGGACTCAAATAGTGAGAATACTGCTCCTCTGCAAATGATAGAGGACACCCACATAGCTGCTCCCCACTAGGAAGCAAGGCTGCAAGCAGTGCTCCAGGATGCACTGTCAGAATAGGTTTCCCAACTATGCGCCCATGCAGGACTACCAGGTGCTCCAGTGGGACCACCAGCATCAGCACCTGTTCAGAACTTTCAGCCACCCACACAAGCAGTAGTCCCAGGCGCTGTTCCCACGCAGGACACCCAGCAGCTGTCCTCGTGCAGGAACTCCAGCAACCACTCCCATATGGACCCCCATCTACCAACATGGAGCTCCCCCAGTCGCCTCCATTTTAGGACTCTGCAGCAACCAAGACAGTCTCCTCTAGTCTCCTACCTGCCATAGCTTGCCTGCACCTAGGATCTTCATGCAGGCTCTGAAGATAGCAGACAGCCACACAAAGCACACCAGAGCTCACCAATGAACACATCCTCCATTGCAATCACCCTGCTCTCCCCACACAATCCAACACCCATAGCTGAAAGCAGCTGCCTCCATCTTGGGTCACCTTCATTACCATCTTTAGTGGGGGTAACTTCCAGTTTGGAACTCTGGCTGGCCAGGTACACAGTTTCTAATTCCCCACTTTCCCCAGCAGCCACTTACCCAGCACAATGACCAATATACATAACCCAGCACATATAGCCCAATACAAAACACCTCTCAGCTCTCAACAGCACTTGAGCAACACCCAACGGGCCACACACAAGTCTCCTGAGAGAAACATCCCTTATTAGGAAGTAGAAAGGGTGTGACATAATTTAGAGACTAATGGAAAGAAGAAAAGTACAGCCAAGAAATCTGAAGGAGAGAAGAGACAAAGATCAAGTTGTCGGAATCATCCTTTTCTGCTCCCCCAGTTTCCCTCTTATTAAATTATTTCTTCTTTGGTTCAAAGCTAAGCCAAATTTTCCATGAGCTTTTTCTGGTTTCTAGTTGCCACTCCCTCTTTTTCCTTCATGACTAAGTTGGATAATTAGAACTTACCCTTGAAATTGTAAAATAGCCCTTGAGTTTTTCCATGTACCTTGTCCATTTCTTTGTAAATAATTACTTTATCAAGCTATATTTCAATGACTAAGTTTGCTCATGCCATCTGCTTCTTGCCAGAACCTAAACTAATATGATCCTCACCAATAAAATATTGAATAAATTTCAAATGTTTATTCATACACTCATTTGATAATTGAATAACATAATTATTGAATGTCACACTCTTTTAAGCAATATCAGTGTAGTAGGGACGAAAATGAACTTGCCATTCTCACCGAGTGTATATTCTAGACATGAGTAGATAATTACTTGTCTTCTGTTATAACTTCATCCGTAAGAAAAGTGAGCTTGGTATATTCATACAATAGAATTCTTTGTAATAGTTAAAACATATGAACAGAAGAAACATATACCAACAGACATAATAATGAATGGAATAATATATTTCAGAACAATAAAACCTTTGATGATTTTTTTCAGGTTAAAAAACACAAAACTCAATTATAAATCATGCACAAAAACACACAATAATAGAAATAGCTAGGGACCAGCAACATGAATCATGGGATTCTGGTGAATTTTTTAAGGGAATGAAATCATGCGAAAGTTTTAACTCTACCTATAATGATTTTTTTTCTTTATTTAAAAATGTAAAATATAAAATATATCAAGAAAATGTTATATTTTTCTGAAGCTGTTTGTTGATACACATGCATTTGTTAAAGTATTCTCCATACTTTTCTGTGTCATTGCCATATTTTAACAAACATTTAAACAACAGGAGATAAAAGAAAAATAGAAAATTAGAACTCTGTCTCATAGCTGCCTTTGAAAGGCAACACTTGGAAAATACTGCAGATTTTTTTCTGAAAGTCTGGTTTGTTTTGCCTGTTCTGCCTGCACTGTTTGCGGCTCTTTTTTCCCCTGTCCTGGCATGCCATTCTAGTTCCACTGTTCACTGTGTCTTGATCAGGACCCTTCCTGCACAATGCCCCTCCCCTTGGGTTATTTTAATTTCCTTATATTAAATTATATCCATTTGATTTTGCCCAGATCTATATCTGTTCAAGGTGATGTGTATTGGTCAAATGATGGACCATGTTTTCGTGTCATTTCACAGCAATTTTATGCAAAAAAATAAAATAATAAAATAACAATTTCAAATAACAGTGAAGTTTTCAAAATCTAGTGATTTAGCTAAGTTTAGAAGTAAAATAAAATACTAGACAAATAAAATACTGGTTTAATGTATATGATATAATACCCAAGCATTAAACTACTAAGTGAGTTTTTGTTCATGCACTGACCAATAAATAGATGCTGAGTTGGAGGAAAGTGATGATGGTTGAAGCATGTGCTAGCACAATAATGATAATGACTAAGCATTCACCTAAGAACCAGTGTCAATGTGTACCAATTCATTCAACAGTTAAATTTAAATCATCCATTTAAAAACCCTGTAGTTGAATTGCTTATAATTTGTCATATCAAAACAGAAAACTTGGGTAAATATAAGAATATTCTCAAATTTTTACCTAATTGATAGTGGACATAAAACCAACTCACTAAACAGATTAAATAGAAATATTCTCCATTAGAAGTTATCCTAATGAGTTATTTTTGGAGAGATAAACAATCCAGATTGGGACTTGCTTTTTAAAGACTAGAGAATTGCTTGCAGAAATGTTGAAAATGCTGCTCTCTAAATAAGCTGAACAAAACAATTGAGCACATGTCTTAACCAGATGTCTACCTTGATTATTTTTATGAACAGCTATTCTGCTGCCCAGTTTTTATGTGAAGTTTTATTTTACATATGTGCACAGGAGAGAAAGAGAAATGAGAGAAAGTTCAACATTAACCATATTTAGCATTACCTTAGGGCATAACATATTCACCAGTTCAGTCACAAATTATTCCAGAGAAAACCAGATGAAATCATTGAAACTGCTAAGCGTGTCATTTTGTATTGAGAGCTAATATGAAAGATGATAAAGTCCATAAGGATATTATCCCTAATTCCTGAAAAAAAAAAGTCCTTAAAAGAAAAACAAAATCACCACTACAAGCTGCCAACAACAGAAACATGAATCAGATCAAAGGGAGATATATATCTCATTTAAAAATAAATGTGGAATATCTGCATTGTGTGTCCAAGCTGAATCTGAGCACTTTTATCCAAAATGCACTCCTGTAGGCTACTGTGATCAGATGACACTACTTGGCATACTATGTCTTCATAAACAATAAAATCCATGAGACATATCAATCATGAAATTATGGAGTCAGTCACCATGCTGATTAGTACTATAGCCAGAGACAGCTTTACTGAACTCTTCTGCTGTATCATAATCCATTTGGACATAAGTAGACCTTCTTTGCTAAAAGTGTCTTTCCAACAGTGGAATTCTTTGCTAACAAGCAAGTTCTAATACCATGCTGATGCGAAAATGACAAATGACCTTGCCAAATGCAACACGGATTTTATTGAGTCCTTGGCACCATTAAAAGATCTCCCAATCATGACTCACAAGTTATGTCAGATCCTCAGAAAAATTTTTCTTCTAAGAGATGCAGCAGCTAACTGTACTTTATGTATCTTTGTAGAAATAAGATTTTGATAAACTGGTGAGAATAGCCAAGTGAAGATTTGTCCCTGTGTTATGGAACACGAATTTGTTTCCCCTAAAATGTGTTATTATTGTAAGATAATATATATAGACACTAGTGTGGGCATTGTATATGCCTTTTGTCAAATTTCTACAAACTATAAACAGCATTATAATAGTACTTAGAATAAAAAAATAAAACAAAAACTAAAAACAGAAAATTATTAGCCATCCAAAAAGTCTCTTCTTGGTCCTTTATAGTCTCTGCTACACAATCCTGTGTCCAAAAGCAGGGATTAGTTTTACCTGTATTTGTAAATGGTATAAAAGAAATCAGACAGCATAAACTCTCATGTTTGAATTATTTCCTCAATATCATTATATTTGTCCTTTTTGTATCTCTCATTCATGTACATTTTAATAGATTTTTTCTATTTTGCATTTAATCAAATATTTTTTTCAGACTCAGATCTTGTTAATGTGCAACTTTCAAAGAAAGAAAAATCATAAGATGTAGAATTAAAAAATATTAATTTGGAAAAAAAATCTGTTGATGAGTAAACTCATAAGAATGTTTCTGTTATCTTGGATCAAATAAGAAAAATTGAATAAAGTTTCAACTGAGTAAGAATGCAACTGGGAAACATACTGAAAATAATAACTAAATCAAACATACATACTTAAAAAGCAAGTGAACAGTCTAAATAAATAATAATGGATAATTTTCAAGTCTTGATAAATAGAACTTAAAAGTGAAACATTCTGTACTTCAGAAGCACTTTGAACACTCAAACTTTCTTCTCATTAATTTTCATAAAAACTGAAGAAAAAATTTCATGTCATTTTGCAGATGAATAAATCAATATTACAACATCAAGTAGATTTTACAACCTCATTTAGTCACTGCTCAAACCTTTAATTTATCTATCTTCAAAACTATATTGTGAGAAAAGGGTTATTATTATTTAATTTAGCCAGTGGTAAAGAACAAAAGAAAAATATGGACTCCAAAAAAGTATATACCCTGTACACAGCTCTATACTTACAGTGATTGTTCCTTCTTTGAACAACTCTGCATCCATTTTTCAAATTTTAAATTCTTAAACTGCCAGCAAGTTACTGGTTTAGTACTGAAAATAAATAATTTGTCTTAAGTTGCAAATTATCTCCACATTTGGGACAATATTAATATTAGTGAAGTGTTTCTCAAAAGGAAGACCTTAATTCTTTCCTTCATTCTTCAGTTTCACATAATATTTATTAGCCAACAAATTGTTATATCACTGTAGTAGACATGGAATATAATACAAAGCAAGTTCTGATTTTAAATGTGTGCTGGTTAATTTATTTTCTTCCTTCCTACCTTTCTTTTTTCTTTCCTCTTTGTTCTCCCTTCCCTAAAAGTTTAACTCAAATGCCATCATGTGGAAACAAACAAGGGAAAGAAGATTGGTAGAGCTAGGGTTAGAGCCCAAGAGAGGGAGCAATGATAGCCACACAGGCACACAGGGCAACACTGATAACAAGATGGGTAACAAACTAAGAGGTCAATTACTGTTTAAGAAGAGAGTATTATGTTCATTGTCGTCGTAAAGAAACAAGAATAAATACCATAGAAGTAGATTATAATTGAAAATATTGGTCAAAAAATGATCTTCATCATGCATTTGCAAAGAAAAAAATAAAACACAGGTGTCCACTGAGATGGCCTGGAGAGGTAACCCATCTCCTCCCCAAAACAATGAGTTCAGATCCTGATTCCCAAATATGTTCTTCATGGAAATAAAGGTACTTCATAGAACAACTAAAGTCTAGAGCAGGAAATGACTCAAGGAAAACAGAATTACACTCGAACATATTCTTCTGCAAGCAATGTATAGTATATTAAAACATATTACATAATATATTATAAAAGATAAAAAGGCTCAGAAGCCAGTTTAAAGAAATACCTTACAGCCAAATCTGAAGAAAATTCAATAACAAAGGAAATAATAGTACTAATAGATTATAAACCATTGAACTAAGCAGGAATTAGTAAACTTACAGAGATACAAAAAGAATGAATTGAAAGAAGATAAAGTTTTTCCTTATGATGTACTATCAAATCATGCAAATAAGATAAAATGTAAAGTTACAAAATCACCATCTATCAGCTCCTGTAATGGTGATTATTCTAGCCATAAAAATCAATGAGACAGGCAAGGTGTCACATGCCTGTAATCCCAGGAGCACGGGAAACTGAGGTGGGAGGTTGAGACAGGAGGTTGACAAATTCAAAGACAGCCTCAGCAAGAACAACATTCTAAACAACTCAATGAGATCCTGTCTCAAATAAAATATATAAAAGGGCTGGGGATATGGCTAAGTGGTTAAGCACACCTGGGTTGAATCCTTGGTACTAAAAAAAAAAAAAAAAAAAAAAAAAATCAAGGAAAGCTAAAACTAGAGTAAAAGTTTGATGAGAAAAAACCAGGTACATACATAGTCTTTTAGAACATATCCCCCAGATATTTATTAATAACAAAGTCAAAAATAAAATTTATTTTAGAATGGAGAGAACAAATATAACCTTAATTTTATGATCAGAGTTAACTTTACCAGTAATGGGACAAACCAAAAACATATAAAACTTGACAAGATTCTTTAAGAACACAATATCACAACTATGGTTTCCTTGCAGTGAATCATCTACTTGTATACTGAGAAAAATACAGACAAATCAAAATTTGAGAGAAATTAGGCAAAATAACTTGCCTATCATGTTCATGACAGTCAAGGTTATGCTTGAAAGGCAAAGAGATACTGCACTGTTTCAAAAGGGAGGAAATGAAAGCAACTTGACAACTAAAAGCACAGGATGGTCTTCAACTGGATCTTATTACTATAAAAGACATTATTAGAAGAATCAGAGAAACTTGAAACAGGGTCTGTGGATTTAATAGTGGTAATGTTTCAATGTTAATTTCCTGATCTGGATGGCTGTGCTGTGTTTATACAGGAAAATGTTCTTGGTTATAGCAAATGCACTGCAATTTACTCTCAAATACTTCAGGGGACGGGAAATATCTTATTATTCACTTTTAACTTTTCTTTCAGTTCAAAATTTTTTGAAAATAATGTGATAGAAACAGGGGATAATAATGATAAAAAGGTATGGATATTCAGTTTTACAAGATGAAAAAATTCTAGAGATCTTTTGCACAACAATTTCAATAAAATTGACATCACAGAAATATATACTTAAAATGATAAAAGCAATAAATTTAGTGTTATTTTTTTAACCACAATTAGAAAATGGGAAAAAATAAGTCAACAAACAATATGGAGGAATATTGTTTTAGGAAGTATGTTCTCAGTCTTGAAAGTGTTCTCTTTAGAAAATGCAGATGCCCAATTGTCCATGCTTTAGATTATGGCTCAATATTTCTGGATTATAGTTTGAGATTTTACACATGTAACTGGAGATGTAAAAGCACTGATCACTGTCTACCACTTGCAAGGGTGAAGCAACAACTATAATAAGTAGAAAATGTGCTAGATCCAGTTAAGAGCATTTCACTTACTAGTTTTATGACCTTGAACAAATCACATCAACACTCTCATCTTTAAAACCCTCATCTCTAAAATGGGGATAATAATTCCTGCCTCATAATATTGCTGAGTTGCTCACAGGAGATAATGTAGATAAAACACACTACAGAAATATACAGCAATATTATAATGGAAGAAATTAATGAGTAAATTTCTCTACTATAAAAAGAGTCAAATAATATACTCTAACTATATCATGTCACTAAAATGGTTTTCTTTAATGAGATTTAAGTGCAAGAACACACTCCAGTGAGCCATTCCACAGTCACAGATGATACACCTGAGTAATTCTTAGTTTTAGAACATATAAATTCAGAAGTTAGCAAGCAAATTACTGAGAGCAAACCTCATAGTTTCTGTGCATATGAGACCTAAATTAAATCCCATTAGAAAACTTGAACTTGGTGACTCTTTTCATTTTGGTAACCCTTTAAGAATTTTAGTGAGATCTATCAATGGGAAAAAATTAACAGATCTATGTATCGCATGATGCATAGGTCTCACCCCTAACAATCTTTGACCAAAATAGTTTCTATTAGACTTTCCAAGTAAATGTGTGTAGAAATTGCTGGTAAGCATTGTGAAAGCTGTGTCCTCAGGACCTTGCTGAGAAGGCAATTCCTTAGGAGGCTAAACTCACATATTTTAGAATCAGGGAGACTGGACACAAAAACCTAGGCCCAACTGGAAATGCTTAGACATATGTTTGGTCTCTGAGTTTTAGGTTCATAATAGGGAATAGCAGCAATGACAGTGTGAACTTCATAATGTTAAATAAATAACATTTAGAAGAAAGACTTGAAAATGTTAGCAATCATAATTTCTTATAAATGATGATATTTAGCACGGTTGCCCATCTCTTCTGTAATAAGTGTTAACCCTTAAAATAGGAAGCTGGGATGACAGTTCTAGGAATCCTCAGTAATTTACTAATTTGGCCTCAGGAAGGTACTAGATAGATGAATATTGTAAAATTAAATAAATTAATAAAGCAAGGGTGGTTTAGATTTTCAGACAGTACCTTCAGAAGCACTAAGTATGTATAAACCCCTTTGTTACACCTGGAAATATGAAGTTAGTAAAATATAATAATCTAATACACAGACACCAAACGATATGCTCTTCATCAGATACACACATTCATATCTATCATTTTCTCTTAATACAGTCAGCCTTCTCTATCTGAGTTTCATCTCAATGGATTAAACCAGTTGCAGATGGAAAATACTCAAAAAATGTGCATTCTCTACTGAACATTTACAGGCATTTTTTTTGTCATAATTGCCTAAACAACACAGTATACAACTATACACATGACATTTACATTGCATTCAGTATTATAAATACACTAGGGATGATGATTTAATGTGTACAGATAAAGATGTACAGTCTAAATATACACATACGAACTATATATATATATATATATATATATATATATATATAATTGTTATATATATTATATAAAGGATTTAAGCATCTCATGCACAAACAAATTGGAATCAATTACCCACAGTTATCAAAGAACAACTATGTATTATTTTGGAAGAACTTCACTATATCACTTCCACCATAAACTCATACACACACAGAAACAACAAACATATTTGGTGGACAGTAATATATATATATATATATATATATATATATATATATATATATATATATATATATATAAACCAATTGAAAAATTTTTTGTTCTGTCTCATATCAGAAAGTTAAAATTCTAAATGCTCGTGTTACAGATAATTCTGACTATCTACAAAAGTCAATGATATTTATATACTTGATAGTTGGTCTTATAATCCATTCACTTTCAAAGTACAAAGTAAAAAAAAAAACTCTTCAGAAACCTTCACTGTCATAATTTTATATGAAAATTTATTCTATTCATCTTACTACATTAACTTCAGAAAAATATGTATCACTCCAAATACAAAAATCACTTCTTCTATTATACTACGTTGATTGACTTTAAAATAGTCAGTAACTGACAGCTCTGAAGTAATGAAAACAATCTTATTTCATTACTTATATTAAAAACAATGATCTCCAATATTAGATATCAGTTCTATGGATTAATCCATTAAAACTTTCAAGGAATTTTGAGAATTTAAAAATTGTCAATATTACTCAAACTCCTATTTTACCTTGGTCTTTGTCACATTCCAACACTTAGGAGGCTTCTGCAAGCCTTTAAAATCTACACTGGAATAGTTCACCTTTTAAATACATTAGTGAACAGATGGTTAAAATATTTTCTAACTATTCATATGAAAATGCAAAGCTCTTCTACTTTTCATTTCCTCACCATTTGAAAAGACTGTGAATTTTCTAATCTTTTTTCTTTATGCTTCTGACAAAATGACAGGTACAGAAATGTCTTCAGGGAAAAAAATCATGCTGATTAGGAAAGGTTTCATGCTATCATTTTAGATAAACTAAAATAAAACAAAGCATGTGATTAGCTGTCTTTTGTTCCTTTACAATAGTCCCTTGATTTTTTAAATACTGCAAGGGAATTTAGAGACAAGGGGAAAAAAAGTCCTAACAACTGATTCCTAAGGTACACACACTCAATGTATTTCTTGGCAAAGGTTGTATGTTTATTATGGCAATGAATGGTGTTGAGGAATGTTAAGAACTGGAAAATATAAACCATGTGGCATGATTGATCTTGGTTGTGCAATAATTTTAGGTATGTACCTCTAAGGTTTGCATACACTATTTTGGCATTTTGGAGTAATTATCACTGTGAAACTTTCACAAGTACACCTTATTTCCACAGGTAATTAAGGTGACCTAGTTATGTCTGCATAAAGATTAGTCTGTGAATAATGGAGACCCAGGGGAGACTAACAGGTCACTAACAGCAATCAATCTAACTGATGGAAAGGAGAAAGAATTTTATACATGACTCTAGCCTATACTATTATAAGGCTATTTTTAAGGTGCATTATTTCATCAATAATAACTTAAGAACATAGAAATCATTTCCTTTGAACTATCCTGGGTCTCATTTCAGGTTTCTTATAAAATTTGAGGTTTCGAGCACATTAACTCTTTATCCTTAGTAATAAGGAGAATTGAGGTCCGTTTTTCAGAGTGAACATTAATTTCTTGTTGATTTTCAAAATCATGCTCCTATTTGCATGTGATTAACAAATCCTTAGCTGGTACTCTCTGTGGGTAATTGTTTATTATCAAAGTCTTAGAAATTCTGGGATACAGTAGAGTTTTACTTGCCTCTAAATCATTCCCACCCAAAGACCCACCTCCTTCCTCAAGTTGAATATTGATTTCCAGTGCTATCCACACTATGCAACTTGCATTCTTTCTTTTTCTCTACAACCTTGGAATTTGCTGCAGAAATCAATGCATCAGGTACACCACACCAAGATTATAATCTTGCTGAATACAAAAAGGTCACAAACCCATTTATTTAAAGTGGGCTTCAGGTTAATTAAAGGGCATACATTCAGAAAAGCTAAGTTGAAAATAAACTGAAATACAAAATAATTTGAATATTCTGAAATAGATTTAAATCCCCAATTTATTTTCCACCTAATAGCACTATGGTTAGAAAGATACAGATAATATGGTTCACATTTTACTTACAAATATGTTCTTCATTTCCACTTCTGGGAAATAGTAACAAATCAAACTGAGTTTCTTAAATGATGCTGCCTGTGTTCCTAGACATTAAAATTCTAATAGTTCAAACTGAAGCATATACAAAAAATATGCTATTAAATATGCAAAGTGCATGCATTCTGTCTTGAATCATTATTTAATTGCAGAATGAGTTATTATCATACCATAATGGGATGATACTTGGATAAGAGCTCTAGTTGCTTGAGAGGGACTGCCATGTACATTTTTCCCAGAGTCCCTAATAAGTGACACACTTATGTCATTACATTTGAGGTGAAGCAGAAGCCTCTGTCAGATTCGATCCACATGGGCAATCCCCAGTGGCAAAACATCTGATTAACTAGGAAAGCCACTGTCGTTAACAGCTGTATCATTGGAAGCTTGGAAGTATTCAGCCCATTTAGTAACTGAATATATTATCATAATCACTCTCTCACTGGCTCTTATCCAAAATATATTAACTACTATCCAAATAAATTTATATTAAAACAGACATAAATGGAATGGAACAGAGTGTGTGTGTGTTTGTATATATATATAGATCTATATATATGATCTATGTTGACTGTATAGCCCATATGTTCTATTTGTTTCCAATAAAACCTATTTTGGTCATATATACATAAATGACAGTAACTTCAAGATAGGCTTTTGATGATTTTTCTTGATTTTAAGTTTGCTCAGTTGGTTTAGCAAAATCCTTTAAATTTAAGAGCAGCAAAAGAATTTATTCTTATTAGTTCTATTATTCTAAAAAAAATATACCCACAATTGCTAGCACAAATATGTGAATTTGAGTGACTTATTATGTTTCCAACAAGTTTTGCATTTTGATTTTTTGAACCTGTTTTATTGAGACAATTTTCTGTCTTTTATATATTCATAAAGCACAATTACTTTTTTAAGAAGCAGGGTATTTATATGATCCAAAAAGATTACATTTTGATAAAATTTTGAATTTTGTGACCATTGTACATTTCAAATAGTTTTAAAAAATAAAGAGAAAGAAATTGGGAAAAAAAAACCATAGTGCTTGCACATAAATAAGACTTCCTAATGTGAAATGCAAATTTGCACTAAAATCTAACTTAGGTTTTACATAGTAAAAATTAGGAAAATATTTTATCCAACATTTAACTTCATTTAAAAAATTTTCTTTCAAATTTTACTCATCCATGAACCATTTTGTATAATAATTTTAAATACCACTTATTATATCTTACTCTACCAATTAACTTGTTTTAACTTTCCATTTTCCTCCATAATAGAAATGAACAAAAAGTCTTATAATGCTTTAGTCTATTTTTTTATAAGTAGGCACTCATAAGCAAAAATGTCATCAATTATAAAGATAAGCTGCTTCAATAAAATAAAATAGTTTAAGGAAGCTTTGCAAATGTACATCTAATTCCTGAGTCTCAGAGCAGCATGAAAAGGAAACTGCAAAGGAATATTGTTTTTAAAAATGTTAGGCAATCTTATTCATTCATTTATTTATTTTTGATTCTGGGGATTGAACCCAGGCCCTTGAGCATGCTAAGCAAGGCTATACCACTGAGCTATATCCCCAGCCCAACATCCTAATTATTTAAGCAAAATGAATGACAACATTTAAAAACCCAGTACTCTTCTGAAGTGCTAACCCTTGTTTTTGTTTTTTGTGTGTGTGTGTGTGTGTGTGGTTTTGTGTGTGTGTGTGTGTGTGTTGTTGTTGTTGTTTACATCCAAAACATGCTCTCTAAATAGTGAATGCAAGTACCTAATTGGTATGAAGAAGCAAATTATGTTCACCTGTTTACCATCCAGATGAGAAGAAGGTAGGGAATTATTATAATAATAAATGACTGATTTGTTCACAGGTTTCAAAAGGAATATTTCATTTCTAATAACATACTCTTCCTTTTTGCACCTAAAAGTATCTTAATATGCATTCTCCAAACTCAGGTTTTGCAGAAAGAGGAAGTTTTCAGAAAGAATTAGAGTAAGAGAAAAATAAATTAATAAAGTCATCCTTATAATATTAAAAATGTACATTTTAAAAGTAACAAGATGAAGATACTATTAGTAATTAGTGAAAACCATCACAATTCAATGGATGTAACATTTTATTGTCTGCTTTTTAGTGTTCTGATTAAATGTACAGGATGCTCTTCAAAACTGTTCAGAGTATCTCCAAAGGACAGACTAATTACCAACTGTTAATATTAAAAATACACTTGGGGCAGAAAAATAGGACTTCAATTTACAGTAATAATTTTGGGATGGAGTTGTTCCAGCAGAAAATTGTCACAGCTGCTCAAAGTGTGAAGACAACCATGAAAATAAAATAAATACAGTTATAACTTCCCAGTAGATCTTGAGATACTTTGCCAAGAAATGTAAAATATTTAATATACTTTAACAAATTATAATGTGAGAGTTATACCTTATGTTTGAATGAGGGTTTTGAGTTACAATGTTTTTAGGTAAGAAATGAATATATTTTTGACAAATGAATAACATGAGCATCTAGCATTTTTATGCTTCCTCTGCAGAAGATTATTCATAGAATATATTTTATTTTAATTACTTATGACCAAAGCAAATAACATCCAAATTATTCAAACATAAATGTATTTTATTTTTCTGATAGGCTGAATGATCTTAACCAATACTATTACTTTCACCACCACCCATCCATGACTAAAAATTTGTGCTTCACTTAGCTAAAGGATTCCCAGTTGTCCACACATCTGTTTCTGGAAAGACAGACTTACAGACAAGAGAAACAAGAGTGTTCAAGTTACTTGGCCCAGAGCTAATATGCTTCCTAGCTGTGAGTCTCCTGACAAATCCAATCCGCTGTGGGCTATTTGCATGGATGAAAAGCTTCAAGGTATGATCTCACTCTTCATTTGTTAAGGTAGAGGAAGTTTATATCTCATGACTCTAAACTCAGTTAGGTTGTCTCAGTGCACGATGACTTTCCTAGCTACAAAGGACAGATAAACCAATATCTTTTCACAATTTAATTCAGTGGGTTTACATACAGTAGAAGTACATTCTGTTGATTTGACATTTTGGTTTATAAAGCACACTTAAACTATCACATACAACTCTGGGAGGTAAATACTTATATATTTTCAGTTGTCTGTGAATAAAGTTTAAATGTGGATCTTCTGTTTAAAAATATTTCTATTTTTAATTTCTCATATTTAATTATTTTAAGGGGCCATGATATTAGGTATAGTTAGAAACTTTCTTTTTTCTTTATGATTCAGAAATATTCACTTTTTATTATTATTTGTTCAGAGGCTACTGGCTATTTATACACTATTCTTGATGGATAATATCATCACCAAACAGACCCCATAGACACTGAAATAAATTTATGCTCAAAAATATCTTTTTAAAGCATGGTGCAGTATAAGAAAAAATTAAATAAAACAACTACTTGAAACTATTTGTAATTTATTTTAGTCTCAGAGCAGCAGTAATTTATACTGACAACCTACTTAATATGCATTTTGCCACTATGAGGGCAAACTATTAAGAAAAACCTTAATAGAAAATAGTCTGATGCATAATGGACATTGATCAAATAGAAGTTTAATTCCTAAGTTATCTATTTATAACTTTCCTAAGTCTTTCTAATCATATGCCTCTTCTATTGCCTTTTATACTCCCTTTTTATTATCAATCCACACTAATATAAAGGTGGATCTACCTGTTATCCACTGTCCATTTTTTTATTTTATAAAAATGGTCATAATATATTTTTCACAGGTGCAGGGGAGTCAAGGTGAACCTCACAGAAAATTAAGATATAGGTACCAATGAAGTAAGGGTAAATTTGATCCCTTTACTTCACTTGATTACTGTAGACTCCCTGTTAAATGGATTAATCAGTTGTAAATCCATTTTATTTGATGTACATCATGTATGTTTTTAAAGCATTTTCAATCCTGCACTCTTTTAAATCATATAGAGAAGCACACATTTTTCCAAAGGACTTTTCGATTTCCTGATGCCCGCATAGTATCAATGCCTTTGTCTGCTGTTACCAGGTTGGGAAGAAAAGAATTAGACAAAAACTCAGATAGTTATCAAATGCAAATGAAGTGATACCATTTGAAATGGTTCTTAAAGAAATAATTTCATTCACAAAAGCTCTCAAAAGCACAAGTCATTTATTACATAAATTTTGGACAATATTGCCAATATTGCATCATGTATAATTGAAGACATCAGTAATCTCCTACAGTGACTGAAGAAATCTCTCCTTCTATATTTGTCAATTTTGACAAAGCAAAAAATAACTTTTAAAAAGATATTAGTAAACGCCTTCTACTTTCCAGGTCAGGAAATGTCTTCCTTTTGAAACATAACAATAGTTAAATTCTTAGGGAAGGGAAATGAACTTTAAATATATCATGCCACCCTGTACTTTTCATTTGTATTTTACAATTGGCATTTGAAAGAAAGAGAATCAATTTGACCTGATGTCATTTCTGTTTGGTAGTTTGATTCTCAGTCACCTTTTCGTTACTAAGAGTGATTCTGTTCAACATACCTTTAAATTGGAGTGGAGATAAAATAATCGTGACAAGTCAAATATCCTCTCTTCCTGAACTCCAAAATGGAAGTCAATGGAAATGAATATGCATACCTCACACAAAATGATCAGATGCTATTTAAAGAACCTGTTACTAAACTCCACAGAGACTGTGAAGCAGTGACATCAGCAGACAGAAGTTGGAACCTGCATTGTACAAAGTATGAGCTGTGAGTTTCCACTTCTGACACCCACTTTACAACTTTGTCATAAGGACTGAGATCTCAATTTGAATATATGTCCCACATTATAGGCCCTCTTTAAAGATAAGTTTTATCCCATATTTTTTTAAATAATTTTACATACATTACCTCATTTATTCCATACAACCATCCTATGAAATACTGTGATCAGATATTACCTCTATAAATAAAATGGCATAAAATGACATCAGGATTCCTACTCTGGTGACTTTTGGTTGTGTTTGCTCTAGTACATGGCCCTTATAGATTCCCCTTAGAGAATATTCTAGCAAACTTCATACTTTCAGTGTAAAGGGTAACATTACCATCATGGAAGGATTGAAAGATTGAAGAAAGGCTGAGTGTGCTCCAATTGATTAAAAATGTTATTATATTTAAGAAATTTAATTGCCTTATCTGCTTGGGAAACTTTTAACAGACTATAGCAGATGGTAGCTAATGCTGATGGGAGAAAACCCAACTAATTTAGGAAAAAGGTATATTATAACAAGGTAGTCAACCTAGCAGCACAGGAGTTATTTGGAGAGTTAGAAAGAAAAAAAAAACAAAACACTACTATAGGAATATAAGCAATTTTGAGAAATTCAAGCAGGTGGTCTGTTTCAGGGAAGTCCATTGGAGAAATGACAATGCCAGAGCTTATTCTTGCTTATCACTTGTACACACAGAGCCATTGGACATGATGCCTTTTACACAGCTGACATCCAGGACATCCAGTGAGTGAATTAATGAACATTAAATCTCCAATGTGTTGTTCTATATAACATCATTCATTCAATTTGATTTTATATATAAATGTTTAAATGACTAGCATGTTTTAAATCTTTGTGTTTTATTTTTGGATAAATAATATAGGAAGACTTCATGAAGCAATAAAGTATTTTCTAGAAAGTCTTCCATTTTCATACCTGTTTGAATGACCATGAACTTTTTTACTTAATATTAATTTTTATTTTTGACATGTATAATTAACAAGCTATTTAGCTGGATGTTAAGAGTTCTGTGATCATTAAACAGCATGGACTTAGTGACATGTTGAGTTAACCAATAAATAAAAACAAATACATATCAGATTTTCATTATCTAATAGATCCATTGGTAAAATTCAAGTTAGACCTATAAGGATAAGAGAAATAACCAGAAAATGCAAAATACAACAGAAAAGGAAATGAAATATTATTATGGGTACACTTCAGGAAATTAAAGACTCAAATACATTTAATATGAATTCATCATTAGTTTCTAAAATAGAAAGCTGAAAGAAACAATAAAACACATTTCCTAAATGACACATATGAAAAAAAATGGATTTATTTCCATCTCATTTAAGTATATGTTTAAATTTGTTCCACATTATAGTAATAAAGAAATATAATAATTACGGGAACAAAGTTTTTATGGAAAATATAAAAGCAGGGCTGGAGCTGTAGTTCAGCAGTGGCATACTTGCCTGGCATGTGTAAGGCACTGGGTTCGATCCTCAGCATCACATATAAATAAATAAAGATATTGTGTGTCCATCTCCAACTAAACAAAAATTTTAAAAAGAAAATATAAAATCATACTGTTTTAAAATCAAAGTGCACAGCATAAGGCTGAAAATAACAAATTATTTGTCTTGAAATAATCAGGTTTAGAGATTTCATTGAAATGTTTTGAGTCAGAGAATATTTACAGTTATAGGAAAGTCTACTATATAACCTGGAACACTGAAGACATTTACAATGTATTATAATCTCATTTCTTTCCTTTGAATTGACCACCTTCCTTGTTTTCAAAGGCTCAGTCATCTTACCACACTGTCATCTAACATCAATTCAATGAGAGCTCCTTGCTGCCTTAAATGCAGAAAACGCAGCAATTTTAAATCCTAACTCTTGATTAATTAGGAAACAAGGAATAAAAAGAAAGCTTTCAAGGTGATGAATTACTATATGTTGTGGTTTGGATGTGAGGTGAACCTCCCCCCCCCCAAAAAAAACCAAAAAACTCCTGGTTAATACAGGAATAATCAGAAGAAAAATTGGATTAGATTATGAGAGTTGTGACTTAATCAGTCACTTCTTTAACCATAAGCAAATGGGGTGTGGCTGGAGAAGGGGGGCCACTGGGCGTATGCCCTGGAAGGGTTCATCTTCCCTGTGACACCTTCCCCTTTCTGCTTCCTGAATAGAGCAGAGCTTCTCTACTTCATCCTCCGCCATGGTATTCTTCCTCATGGTGGGCTCAAAGCAGTGGAGTCAACACACAATGGATTAAACCTCTGATATCATGAACCAAAATAAACTCTTCATCCTCTACGTTGTTCTTTTTGGGTATTTTGTAACACCAACAAAAAAGTTAAATAACACATTATGTTTAAAATTTACATGACTTTTTCCCAAAGTATGTTGTATGGGCCAATGTTCCCAAATTTCTCTAAATACAAAATTCTACAAACAAGTAACATTTGAAAAGTTCTATATCCTTCTTTTCACAGATTAGCTGAAAATATGATACTGAAGGCTTAGAAGTCCTTCAATAATGGAAGGTATGTTTATTCATCAACAAATATTTATTGAGCACTTACTGTGTGTGAAGAGATGAATACCATTTGAAACATTTGACTGCTGACAGCTTTTTTAAAAATATTTTTTTTAGTTGTACGGGGCCACAATACTATTTATTTTTTATATGGTGCTGAGAATTGAGCCCAGTGCCTCACACATTCTAGGCAAGCACTCTACCACTGAGCTACAACCCCATCCCTGCTGACAGCTTTTAATCCTCACCCTTACCTTTTCTCCTTGTGGCTACATTTGTATGGAAAAAAAGCCCAGGTGCCACTTCCTCTGGTGATGGTAGAAGATTTGAACCATAGAAGTCCTTGTTCATAGGCACTCTTAGCTAGATCCAACCCTTAACCACAATACAAACTCCTAGCCAGTTTTCTTTCCCTGTGAAGCCATTTTGGACTTGTTAGAGGAGTCTTCCCTGCCTTTTCCAGATAGCCTCAGTATTTAAACAATGAATCTTTCCATAATCTGTTGGTTCAACTGAACCAAACTTTGAGCAGAAGATACATTCTATTTTCTTCTATCCTATTCCCCAAAATTGATATTTGCTGACAATGTAATGTACAGCCAATTAGTTCTTTGTAAAAGTGTCTATCAAAGGCAATAGATATTAGCCTGATATACTTTCAGGATTATCATATTACAACTCCAAGTCCACTCAGGGAAATAGAGCACAAACAAGGTGTTCAATAGAGAAGAATGGTTATGAGAATGTTGGAAAGTTCAAAAAACAGATGTCGAGATGTGATCCAATTTGTAAGAGATTATGGAAAATGCCTGTGAAGGAAAAAAAAAGGGAAGGAGCAGAAGAAGCAGTTATACAAGATGAGAGGAAATAAGAAAGGACAGACAGATGATTATGTAGAAGAATTCGTCCATCATAGCTTCTGGAAAAGCTGAATAGGTCAATGTGGAATCTCAAGTGCAGAGACTGATTATTAAAGAGATCCTTCCAATATAGTGTTTTGGTCAGTTTTTGTTATTGTTTATTTTTTGTTTGTTTTCTGTTGCTGCAACCAAAATACCTAAGAACAACATAGAGGAGGTAAAGTTTATTTGAGACTCACAGCTTCAGAGGTTTAGTCCATAGATAGTGTAATCCATGGCTCTTGGTGCCAGGTGAGGCAGCACATCATGAGTGAAGAGCCCCATGGAAGAAAAACTGCTCACCTCATGGTGGTTCTGGAAGCAGAAAGTCAGGAAAGAGGCTGCAGAGAAGGTGAACCTTTCCAGGACAAGCCCCCAGTGACCACCTTCTCCAGCCACACTTGTCTGCAGTTATCATATGGTTGTTCCAATTACACTAAGATGGACTGATTAGTTTACAGTTCCCACATTGAAGCATTTCACCTCTGTATATTCCTGAATTACCAAGAGCTTTGGGGAACACCTCATATTCAAACCACAACACACAGGAATGGCCTGATTTAACAACAACAAAAACATTGTTCTTAATCACTGACTTGAGAGCAGCTTAGGACAAGTGTAGTTTGGGCATGAAAATCATAGAGTATCCAAAGATGCAGCAACTGGAAGCTGTCATTCAGTTATACTGCCCTCAGCAGGTTCTTTTGAAGAGCAATTGCATATCCTTGCAATGAGATTTGTTAAAAAGATGTTAGTTGAATTGAAAGGCAAACGTGGATTAGTAAGATAGATAAGAAACAGGTGTATCAGGATGTGGATACTATCCTCCAGAGCCAGACACTAGGATTAGGGGGTCTTCCAATTACCAGAAGCTGGGGTTCCTAGGCATGAAAAAGGTCCTGCCTAGTGGGATTAGGTACTATGGAGGGAAAAGTTGCTTCACAAACCTGGGCTCATAGTAAAGACTTATCCACTATCTCAGAACACCTGCCAAAATCCAAGAGAAAAGGGACTTCTCCCTTCCTCCTTCCTGTCTCCTTCTCATAACCCTCATTGCTCAACTTAAATGGAAACAATTTGGCAAGAAGCCATGAGAAATTAATAGCAGGGGCCAGTCTTCTCCAACACGGAGCAGAGGAAACACCAATCATAGATTTGGAAGGAAACAAGCATAAGTCTACATAGCAGGTCAAAAAGTTTTAAAACTCCTGGATATATGCTGAATTAACATACTAGGACATTGATCATCAAAATAGTCAAGTGCCTACAAGTCATTTAAGCCACAGCATATTTGGCAATATGTACTATCTCCCTCTGAAAGACAAACCCACCATGACAATCAATTTTTCACCAAAACAATTAGACAGAAACTTGATAGTTTGGAGAGCACAGATCAAATCTGGTTTCACAACTGTTTAATTTAGATGTGAACCCAACATCTACATTAATGAGAATGTTGAAAACAGATCATGATTAAGATCATTTCTTATATTGATCGAGTTAAAAATTTTCAAAAAGTAGAAACCATTTTTCAAAACTTCAGTAACAGAAAGCTCTTTTAATCAGAACTCATGTTTCATGAGCTCAGATCATAATTGTTTTTGACATATTTAAAAATGACTTATTTCTACATAGTACTTAGGTCTAGCCACAGGTCATACTGGCTCCCTGTGTTCACATAGAGAAAAGCCTCAAAGATACGATCAGTAATGGGGCTTTATTAGAAAGTTGATTAGCACATCTTTTGTCCTCTTAAATTAAAAGAAGTGCCACACCAGAAAGACTTAGAATCTGGCCCAATTATGAGCAAAATTTTCTCTCCTTTTCCTGTCCTTCAATTCAATTTTGGCCCAGGCTCAAAATTAGCATAGAAGGTAGGGAAATAGTTGAGACATCTGTCTGGAGCCAGCTTACTGTTTAGCTCCGATACCAGCACCTGCCCACCTTAAAATGAGAGATAGTGAAGTAGGAGGAACAGATGCACAGCATGCTAGCTTTGTGAGGTGCTAAAAATACCATGCTGAAAATGATAAGGTACAGAATAAAAGACTATCAGGTGTGGTCCCTTGTGGGTGCTCAGAGCAGCCCTAGTGTTAATGTCCACTACCCCCATCACAGAGCTGTAATTGAGTGCCTTCGACAAGATTACATGTTCGTCTCTTCTGGAAAATGTACAATGTCCTCCCCTGTGTGTGCACTCTTTCAATTTCACTATTGGACAGCTACAAACTTAGAAGATGGGGTGATGTTTTAATATGTCCCTTTGTAAAGGTTCATTGTTAAACCCTGGCTCAGAAATAAAAATGGGGGAGAAAAGATAGATAATTTGATGCGCTTCTTCAGCTTAAAACAGGTAAAGTTATTTTATGTAGTGAGAACACTGTATCCTGACCTCTGGTGATATGCTATTGAGCTATCAGTCACCAACCTCTACTTTGATGGCTGAGCCTGAGTGATGAGAACTTTGATGAGGACAGGGGTGCAGTTTTAATAGGGGAATTATAGCACCGCTGCCCATCTGCTTACAGCCAATTGCATCAAAGTGGAGAGGCTGAGAAAAGCTTCTTTTAAAAATAAGAACCTTAAAAGTAACGTGAGATAAGGTTAAAGACAATAAAAGTGTTACCGAAACGTTCCAGCAGTTATTTATAGAAATAGGAACTGGCAAAACCACAGGAGCACACAGAGCAAATACATTGATGGAAGACTTGGGTTCTGGGACCTACTCTGAATCTCCTTGGGACATTCACTAAAATGAAGTACAATAAACCTTAAAAGCAAACCACTCAAAGCCCCAGACAGGGGGAAAAAAAATGTTCCTGGGAAACTTCACTGGCTGTGACCTTCTGTTGAGATCACTCAAAGCATACACACCGCAGTGGAAAATAAATGATAGACAGCAAATTGGCAGGCAAGTCCCAGAGGACTAAACAACGTAATGTCATGTAGTTTGTAAAGGCATGGATATTTGTCACTACAGCCTGCATGAAGGACACACACTGTGCAAACTTTTATTAATGTGTTCCATTACTTTGGTGTGTGTGACTTGTTCTCCCACATCCATTATGTAAAGCAGGCTAGCATTTGGCACATTGCTTAATAAGTAAGGGCTGCAGTCAACTATTCAAATACTTAATTATTATGGTACGCACCTACATGCTATAGCTTCCTTCATGAAATTTCTCCCATATTAAAATTACTTAAACTTAATTCTCCCTGAGCCCCACTGTGAGAGAATCCTGGTCTGGTAATACCCAGGAGACATACACTACTTAAAAGAATACAGGAGCCTTCTAAACCAAGGCACCCATCAAGGTTTTCTGAAATAAGCAATGGAAACAGTAGCCATAAATAATTCATTCAGTATGTTTTATCAGAGTCTAGACAATAAAGCTATTCTTAATCATAAGTGAATTTTTAAAACACCTGATCACAGATTTTAAGAGTGATATCCCATTACATCTTTGAGAGCAGAAAAAGTTGATGACAAGTGTTCTTTAATATTATGAAATTGTAAGTGATGAAGACAGTGAAGACATTTTAAATACATGTACTCAGGTTAGAGAAAGGGTATTGATAACTATATTAAATCATTGTGAATACATTGTTTTCTTAATAAACAACATTTAAATTCATGAGAAACAACTCAAAGTAGACTTTAAAAAGTACTCTGTTAGTTTAATTTGAAAATACTTCATTACTTACTAGTTTATTTAATTTGCTTTTATCTGAATATATCCCAAAATGTGATTTAGGGACAATTTTCAAAATAAAAACATTACAAAATTTTATTTTTTAGCTAAAGTGAATTTAGAGGAATGCAGGGGAAAATGAAACCAGAAAAATTATGATAAAATAGGGGTAAGTTTAGGGCACATAATTTTCTAATAGAAAGTGGGTCATGATTTTTCATTCTCAGCTTCCTGGTAGCAAACCCAGAACTAGAAGAACCATCTGTACTTAGCTATTCTCTATGCACATAAACAACTTTTCAACAATAAATATTCTTCATTCTAATACTTGTAAGAATAAGTCCTTGAGTTCTATTATAACATCACTTTGTTTAGTGACCAACATGCCCATCACCATCCTTAAGCAAACAAGTCAGCAAGGAGTTACTAAGTGATGTTTACATTAATGTCTCTCCACTTGACCTTATTACATGACCTGTAAATAAAGTTCAGTAAAAATTATTCCATAATGTTTTTAAAATTATTCATTTTCTGAATAAGAATGTTTAGACTTTTTATTAATGATTTAAATTTATATATATATATATATTTAAATTCATATATATTTCAAAGTTTCCCTAGTGTTAACATCGCTGGTTGAGATCTGAAAGTTGAAGTCAATGAAGAATAACTAGTTGTAAAATAATTCACTCTTGTGCAATCCTGGAACAGAGGAGGACTCTAAATCTTCCAGATAAAAATTTAGTATCTACTTGAGAAAATGAATATGCAAAGCCCACCAACAATTGGTAAACAATTTCACAAAAGCGCACTGTATTCACCAATGGCATGCTTCACAGAACTAGAAACAGAGTTCTTAAATTCATTTGGAAGAATAAGAGAACCAGAATAGTCAAAGCAATTCTGAATAAGAAAAGTGATACAGGAGGCATCATAATACCTGATTTCAAATTATACTACAAAGCTGTAATAACAAAAACCATATGATGGGGCTGGGGTTTGGTTCAGTGGCAAAGCACTTGCCTGACATATGTGAGGCACTGGTTTTAGTCTCAGCACTATATATAAATGAATGAGAATGAATGAATGAATGAATGAATAAAATAAAGATTCATTGACAAAATATATATAAAAATATTTTTTAAATACACACATGGTATTGGCATTAATGTAGACATAAAGACCAATGGAATAGACTAGAAGAAACAGAGACAAAGCCATGTAGTTTTAGTCCTATGATACTTGACAAAGGAGCCAAAAATATATGTCAGAGAAAAGACAGTCTTTTTAACAAATAGTGCAGAGAATACTGGGTGTTCATGTATAAAAGATGGGAATTTGATTCCTATCTTTCACCCTGCACAAAAGTCAAACAAAATGGATCAAAGATTAAGAAATTTAGAAGAAAATATAGAATCAACATTCCATCACATAGGTGCAGACCCCAACTTTTTCAACAACATCCCTAAAGTTCAAGAAATAAAACCAAGAATTAATAAGTGGGATGCCATCAAATTAAAACTCTTTGTCACAGCAAAGGAAAAAAATTAAGAGAGTGAAAAGAAAATCAATGGAATGGTTAAAACATATATGCCAGCTACTCCTCTAATAGAGAGCTAATATCCAGATTGTATAAAGAACTCAAAAACTCAATGCCAAATAAAATATAGCCCAATCAATAAATGAACAAAATAACTAGGAATAAATTTCTCAAAAGAAGAATCACAGATTGCCAAAAATATATGAAAAAATGTTTAACATCTTTAGCAATCAGGGAAATGAAAACCAAAACTACGGTAAGATTTCATCTCACTCCAGTCATAATAGCAATTATCAAGAATATGGATAATGGATGTGGGGGGAAATGTACACTCATATTTTTGGTGGGACTACAAATTAACACAACCACCTTGGAAAGTAGTGTGGAGATTCCTCAAAACTAAGAATGGAAGTACATTATATGGCCCATTGATCCCACTCCTCAGTATTTATCTAGAAGAATGAAAATCAGCAATTCACAAGAGCCAAATTATGGAATCAATCCAGATGCCTGTCAATAAAAGAATAAAACAAGAAAATCTCATATATACACACAATGAAGTTTTACTCAGCCATCGAGATGAGGTAAATTATGGCATTTGTCTGTAAGTGGATGGAAATAGAGAAAATCAAGCTAAGTGAAAAAAAGCCAGATTCAGAAAATGAAGGGTCAAATGTTTTCTTTCATATGTGAAAGCTAAAGCAAAATAAGTAAAAGAAGGTGATGGAGGGGTCAATATCATAAATACATAGGGAAGATCAGTGGAGTAGAAGTAGGAGAATGAGAGGGAGGGAGAAAAGAAGTGAAAGGGAAATAAATATGGAATGAATCTAACAGAATCATGTTATATACATATGCTAAGGTATCAAAAGAAATATCTCATGTATGGATATATAGAAAGTACCAATAAAAATAAATAAAAAAGTGAAGAAAGATCAGTAAAGAGGAGAGAGAAAAATGGGTAGGTAGAGGGGAAAAGGGAATGAGGATTGAGATAAAATTTCTTGTATATAAAATTATGTCAAAAGGAACTCAAATACTAGTAATGTATAAATATAATGTTCTAATAAAAAATACACTTGATCTTTGGAAACTTATCACACCAAACAGTGCATTGTATCTAAAAGTGCTCATTCTGTCACTGTACAAAGTTTTCACTTAAAAATTCAGGTATCATCAATTAAATGTGACTAGGCAGAAAATACTGTCCACCTTTTCTTATGAAAACCACTCAATAGTAGCATATTTGGACTCCTAAGGCATTTCAGTGATAATAATCTCATAGGTAATTATTTTAAACCCATATAAATTTATAGCACCACTTTCCCAATTTAGGTATAATACAAAATAACCTGGTGAGTTTGTTATCAGTAACTAAACCAGAGTCATTCCCAGGACCTTCTGAATTGATATTTCCAGGAATCTAACCTATGTGATCTAGTAAACTTGGTGATAGTGATGTATAAAAAATCTGGAAGTCGTTTCTTCAAAATGGGATTTTCCCTTGAAAATTTCCTATGAAGTTTGAAAATTTAACCTTACATAAGTATAATTTATGTTTCTTTTTTCAGAAAAAATTGTGTTTATTATTCTGAGTGTAGCTGTTAAAAATTATGAAACTCTTTCCCATATATCTAAGCCAAATATGTGGATTGGAGCCATGGTGTCTCTTTCTTCCTTTTTTTCCTTCTTTTTTTTTCCCCTAGTAATGCTTTATGCATGGTGATATTAAAGTGTCATTACCACAGCACTCACCAAACTGTTGGAAAAAAATAAAGCTTAATTATTATGTGTATGGAACCACAAGTACACTTGTCATGAAGATTTAGAGTGGAGTAATTGTAATTGCTCATACACTCTGAGCTTTGATTATCAATTTTAAAATATCAAATTTTAAAATACAGTAAATATCAATTTTAAAAATTAAAAAAGAAGATCATCCCCCAAATTGCACAATAACAGCATTGTGGACTGAGTAAAATCATGAATGTATTAATCAGGTATAGTTTTCTTTTTTTTTTTTTCTTAATATTCTGAATATCTCCTTTAGTTTGGAAAAACTGTCCTAAAAATGGAAGCTATATCAGAGTAGAGGAAAGTTTTGAAATTCAAGCGGTCACATATATGTCCTTTTCAACCATGGATCTACAATCTTAGACAATTTATTTAACCACTCTAAAGCTAAATGGCATCACCAATGGGACAGACAAAATGAAGCAAAATGAAGATTTCAATGTGAGATTAAATGGCACTTTGTACACTCTTAATAAATATGAATTCCTTTTATCCCTATTTCCAATCTAATGATGATATTCTTAAAATACATTTCATAGAATCTCTCTAGGCCCTTTTTCTGATTTTCAAAAACTATTCAGGATAGAAGATAAATTACCATTTGCCCTATTGTTGGGTGGAAAGCTCATACTGTAATGGGATAAACAGAATCTTTATAGAGTTTGATCTCTGTTCAAAATACAGCTCCCCTATTTAATCTGCTGGATGTTAGGTCAACCTCAATTTCAGTTTTGAATCTGGAATACTCTCACCTGTTGATATTTTATGGGAAATAAATTAGATGCCATAGTAAATGCCTGGCATATAGTAGAAACACAACAAATGCTAACATTGTTCCTCTTTGGTGGAGAAAAGCTGTACGTTTCCATGACCACATTTAAGCATAAAGTCAATATCTGCCACTAGAGAATTCAGTGAGAACAGCTGTTGAAATTGTCAAATTTTAAAGTTCATTTGACACATTATTAAAGGAAAATCCATCCACACGACATCATTGTCTGTTAGATAAAACCTCTTTATGAACTTTTGAGCATTATTAGATCTTTTAAGGATGAAAGGAATACCCAAAGTAATCAGCAATTGCTCTTTCACAGAGCAAACCTTAGTTACATACCATTAAAATATTGCACTGGGATTTTATAGACCTGAATTCTATGCATACTTCTGCTATTCTCTAATTTTATGTCATTGGAAAGTCACTTCACCTTTCTATGTCAGAGACAACTTATAATTAACCCTCATTGATGTATAAGCCTTCCTCTGCAGCAGCTGGGTAACTAGAATTCTATTTTCCATCAAAATGTAAAATTCTAGATATTTTTCATGGAGTGCATTCTGGATTATTAATGAATGTAACTTCATTTATGAAAGAATTACATATGTATAAGAATATATATATATATATATACATATATAATATTAAATTATACTAAATCAATATTTGATTTCTGCTCGTATACCAAAACACAACAAATGAAATAAGCTTTATATATAAAAGTGTTATATCCTGAAACTTTTTCCTCTACATAAGCAAAGAGACATTAATATAGCCCCACAGGAAAGTGGATAGAGCAATGAAATATTTAGGAAGGGGGGGGAGGAAAAAAATCATCTTAATTATAAACCAAAAATTCAGCAGTTGAGTCTCAACACTTTGCCTATTTAATTTTTAAAAAGTTTAAGTCATAAGCTCCACAACATTTATGGGGCAAATTAGGTAGTAAATATTAAAATTCTTAAAAGTGTCCAATCTCTTATACTAAGTATTTTCATTTTTAGAACTTTAAATTAAGTATAGATTCAGATATATCAAATATTTCTATGTAAGAATATCCACAACAGCTTTACATGGAAAGCTAAAAACAGTCAAACAAATATCAAACAAAACGGTACGAAACATGGTATTTCTGAAAAATAAAAATATTATGCAACTAATAGAATGAAGATTTTCAAAAAATGTTTTTAGAACTAAATAAATAAACTTATTTATTTATAGAGATAAAGATTACTACTATTATGGATTGAATTGTGTCCCATCCCCCATTATATGCCCCCGCCCCCACTCTCCCCACCACCACCACCACAAAAAGTCAGTTAAAGTTCTATCTTTCAGTTTGTTTCAGAATGTGAGTATGTTTGGAGGTAGTGTCTTTTTAGAGAAAATCAAGTCATGAATTTTTTGGTGCAGACCTTAGTCCAATATCACCGGTGTCCATATATAGGAGAAATGTGATTACAGATTTTGCATACTGGGAAAGCCATATGAACATGAAGGCAGAGATTGGAGTGAGGTATTTACAAGCCTAGGAGTGGGAATGATTGCTAAAAAACCACCAGGAGCTGTAACAGAGTTTCCTCCTTATAGTTCTTATTGCTTTTAGCTGCCAATCCTGCCAACACCTTGATCTCAAAATTTAGCATCTAACACTCTGAAGCAATAAATTTCTGTGGTTTAAGGCATCAGTTTGTGGCACTTGATTATGGCAGTCCTAAAAAATTAGTAAAACTATTGGGCTGTATTTAGTGGAATATTCAGACAAAACATGTATACTATTGTATAAATCTTAAACAATGTTGTCACAAAGAAAATGATAACACAGGGACACTTAAAACTATAAGATCATTACCAGATTGCAAGAATATAGCTGTTTATGAATCCACATTATATTTTCATGAACACAATATTTTCTGTGTTATATGTTTTATAGTGTAAAAATAAGCCTTATTTCACAATATTGGTAAGATCTGCCTGCAAGTAGCATGGCTTTCTCACTTTCTGTCTAAACTTTCAATGCATTTATTTTTATTTTTATTTATTTATTTATTTAGTTAGTTAGTTATTTACATTTTGGTTTGTTTCTTTCTGCATAACTTGAAATTCCAGGTGCTGGCCTTTTCCTCAAACCACACCTAGTTAGTCTCTGCCTGCACTCTCTATGATATGAAACCCCAGACATTGTTCTTAATCTACCACCTCATATTCCATATTTTAACAGTCCTTTCATTCATTTTAGAATTAAATCACTATCCTCAATGTCATCCTGAGTATTCACAGTTTCTTCAAAATCTTCATCCAGTGCTCCTTATACTCTACTGTAAGGGTCTATTCTCCAATACATCTATTGCAGACCATTACTTCCACAATCTACAACAAAATAAAAGCACTGAAATAAAAAAATAACAACAACAAAAAGCACAAAAATCTTAATCCATTTTCTATGTGGTACCAATACTAATCCTAAAATATATACTAATATATACTAATATATACTGATATATACTAAACTAAAAAAAAATTAAAGACAAAATTCCAACCCTATGTCAATGAACTTAATAGCTATAGAATTGCATTTTAAATTGCTATACAAGCTTCTAAATGTTTACTTTTCTATATTTACTTTGTTTCTAACATGACTAATGGTTTGTACACCAGAATTTGTCCAAAGATCTACTGAGTATTTGCTTCAAAGTTCTAATTCCTTATACAGAAGTCTCCTTGCTTTTAATTTCTATCCAAGCTCATAAAGTCAAGTTTTAAAATCTAAGCAATAAGCAGCATTAATTGGCTACTTTTCATATGCATTTTTTTATTAAATTACTTATTTATTCTAATTTGTTATACAGGATGGCAGAATGCAATTCACTTTATATTACAAACATAGAGCACAATTTTTCAAGTCACTGATTGTACCAAAAGTATTTTCACACCATTCATGTTTTCATGAATGTACTAAGGATAATGATGTCTAACTCATTCCTCCTACCATTCCTACTCCCTTACACCCGTCTTTACCTCCCTCTCCTTTACCCTATCTAAAGTTCCTTCATTCCTCCCATGCTCTCCCCGCACATTGCCATTATGAGTCAGAATCCTCACATCAAAGAAAACATTTGGCCTTTGGTTTGGGGGGATTGGCTTCCTTCACTTAGCATTATATTCTCTAACTTAATCCATTTACCTGCAAATGCCATGATTTTTTTTTTCTGAGTAATGTTCCTTTTTTTTTGCTGAGTAATGTTCCATTGTGAATATATACCAAAGTTTCCTTATCCATTCATCTACTGAAGGGTATCTAGGTTGGTTCCATAATTTAGCTGTTGTGAATTGTGCTGCTATAAACATCGATAAGGATGTGTCCCTGTAGTATGCTGTTTTTAAGTCCTTCAGGTATAAACCAAGGAGTGGGATAGCTGGGTCAAATGGTGGTTCCATTCCCAGTTTTCCAAGGAATCCCCATACTGCTTTCCAGATTGGCTGCACCAATTTGCAGTCTCATAAGCAATGTATGAATGTGTCTTTTTTCCCACATCCTTGACAACATTTATTGTTGTTTGTATTCTTGATAGCTGCCATTTTGACTGGAGTGAGATGAAATCTTAGAGTAGTTTTGATTTGCATTTCTCTAAAATTACTAGAGATGCTGAACATTTTTTACATATATTTGTTGATTGATTATATATCCTCTTCTGAGAAGTATCTGTTCAGTTCCTTGGACCATTTATTGATTAAGTTATTTGTCAATAGATGCTGAGAAAGCATCTGATAAAATACAGCATCCCTTCATGTTCAAAACATTAGAAAAAAATAGAGAAAACAGGAACATACCTCAACATTGTAAAGGCTATCTATGCTAAGCTCCAGACCAACATCAATCTAAATGGAGAAAAATTTAAAGTATTCTCTACAAACACTGAAACAAGACAGGGATGCCCTCTGTTACCACTTCTATTTAATATAGTTCTTGAAACTCTAGCCAGAGCAATCAGACAGATGAAAGAAATTAAATGGAAATGGATAGGAAAAGAAGAACTCAAATTATTGCTATTTGCAGATGATATAATTCTATATCTAGAAGACCCAAAACATTCCACCAGAAATCCCCTAGAACTAATAAATGAATTCAGCAAAGTAGCTGAATATAAAATCAACACCCATATATCAAAGGCATTTCTGTAAATCAGTGACAAATCTGATGAAAGATAAACTAGGAAAACCATCCCATTTACAATAGCCTAAAAAAAATACTTGAGAATAAACTTAACAAAAGAGTTGAAAGATCTAGCATGAAAACTACAACAATCTAAAGAAAGAAGTTAAAGAAGACCGTAGAAGATGGAAAGATCTATCTTGTTCTTGGATAGGCAAAATTAATATTGTCAAAATGACCATACTACCAAAACTACTATACAGGTTCAATGCAATCCCAAACAAAATCCCAATGACATTCTTCATAGAAATAGAAAAAGCAGTCATGAAATTCATCTGGAAAAATAGGAGACCCCAAAGAGCCAAAGCAATCCTTACGAAGAAGAGTGAAGCTTCATAACTACTGTTATCTTGTATTAGACAAAAACGTACATTGTAGAAAAGATAGCCTCTTCAATACATGGTTCTGGGAAAACTGGAAATCTACATGTAACAAAATGAAATTAAACCCCTATCTCTCACCATGAACAAAAGTCAACTCAAAGTGGATCAAGGACCTAGGAACTAAACCAGAGACATTGCATCTAATGGAAGAGAAATTAGCCCCAAATCTCCATCATGTAGGAATAGGCCCCAACTTTCTTAATAAGACTTGTATAGCACAAGAATTAAAACCAAGAATCAATAAATGGGACAGATTCAAACTAAAAAGCTTCTTCTCAGGAAAAGAAATGACCAGTGAGGTGAATAGAGAGCCTACAGAATGGAATCAAATCTTTACCACAAGAACATCAGATAGGGCACTACTCTCTAGGATACATAAAGCATATGCATTTCTTATCTGTTCTTTTCTTATTTCACATTAAGAATATAGCTATTGTCAATTTAACAACATAAAATGGATTATAATTTAAAATTTGGGACTTTTTAAAATTTGCTCACTTTTTTTTTCAAATCTTTCAGTTAGTGGAGCCAACTATTGAGAGTGATTAGAAAAGTAGCAGGTGTATACATCACAAAGTTTTTGCTGTCAAAGGTCAGCCTCATATTAGTGTTATAATATCTATTTTCTGTTTGAACCACAGCCAGACACTTGACGTCACAGATTCTTGGGCTCCTCATTTAATAACACCTGTATCAAAGGGTTAGGTTACAACTGGTTGTGGTAAATGTGAGGGAGGAGAATGAAAGGCTCAGGGGCTTTAAAATAATAGTACTCAGAGGATGACTAAATAGTATCCTTAGTCTCTGCCCAACCTAAAAGACCTAGTTTCATTTGAGATGGTAAACAACAACTTCATCAGGCCAGTTTGGGGACCTTATGGAAACCCATAGACTTTTATTAACTTCTTGACAGTTTTTCCCAAGGTCTCTGCTTCTTTTCCTAAGTATCCTCTCACTCTCTCTCTAATTTTACTGACTTATTCTCTTTCTATTGCCTTAAATTTTCAAGTGTTAACATTTACCCGTTGTACAAAGTGTACTAGTAAATATTTCCTGCTAACTCCTAGGTTTTCTGACACTCAGGCATATAAACACTATGCTTCCTAGATGAAATCTTCCATAAATAGTGACATCAAAGACAAGGAATCTGACTGTAAAATAAATCCTTCTTCCTAAATTGCAACTTTCTGCAGTTAATATGAATTTTCTTCCACCTTCTTTGATATTATGTAAACTACCTACCTTATTTCTTTTTCATATTTCATTACTTAGTCTTTAATCCTCTGATTCAGTTGGGAACAAGCACTGTACAGTGGAAAGCAATGTGGGGAAGTCCCACATGTTGAAATAGGATTTAAATAACTATTATATTTTATTATTTGAAATTTAAATAAAATCACAGGGAAAAGAAATTAATAAATTGTTGGCATGAAGAAGATAAACAATAAAATAAAAATGTCAACTTCCTTCTTATATTCACATGAGCTTTTTGTCTGCATGATCTTTTCTATAAATTCTAAGTTCTCTCATGATAGCATTTCCTAATTATAGAGGCACATTGAAATTCATACACATTATGAGATGTTAGGCTTAGTTTATAAAATATTTAAATTTATAATTACCAGTGATGTTTAATTTTATTCTGAAGACTCCTCTTGTAAGTCAACAATTGATGTTGATTTATTATTTTTTTATAAACTATAACATCTGCTTCTAGGATTATGTGATTTACTGAGTAAACTAGTAATTGGTAAATTTGTACACTATGTAGTTTTGCCTACAAATTTTATAATGTGTATATATATATATATATATATATATATATATATATATTTATATTATTTATAATTATATAATTTATAAATATTAATTTATTTTCACCAATTCCAATGCCATCTCATAATCCCCTGACTCTGCTTCATTGATATAATCCACCAAGCTCATCACTTAAATTTCCTACATCTACCAAAGATGTAGGAACTTTAGGAATTGTCTTGTGACTAAGTGATGGTAAAGACACCTTAAGAGGTAGTGGCATTATTAACAATCTTGACAGCTAGAAAACTCACTCTCCTTCACATCAAATGCTGGAGGTACTGTGTTCTATACAAATAGGCCTATTTAATTAAATAATTAGTCATGTAAAATACAGGTTTTACTGTGTAACTCTGTTCACATCAGAACACATAAGCCTTGATACATTAACCTGTAAAGAATTCTCTTTACGAATTGAACAACAGCAGATGGGGTAGAGAGGGAAGATGGGAGGGGAGGGGAGGGGGGATAGTAAGGGATAGGAAAGGTAGCAGAATACAACAGTCACTAATATGGCAGTATGTAATAATGTGGATGTGTAACTGATGTGATTCTGCAATTTGTATTTGGGGTAAAAATGGGAGTTCATAACCCACTTGAATCAAATGTATGAAAGGTGATATGTCATGAGCTTTGTAATGTTTTGAACAACCAATTAAAAAAAGAAAAAAAAAGAAAGTTATGAGCAAGGCAAAAAAAATAAATAAAAAAATAAAAAAGTGTGCACCACTTGTGTACAATGAATCGAAGAGCATTCTGCTGTCATGTATAACTGATTAGAACAAATAAATAAAAATAAAGGCACAGAGCATTAAAAAATGGGAAAAAAAAGAATTCTCTTTACATTGATAAAGACTTCAAGACTGTCATATACTTGTCAGATGAACATGTTCCATTAGCAAAGCTTCCTGGGGTAGGCTTGTTTATCAGTAAAAAGCACAGGTTGGGAATACAGACTATAATAGATTTAATATAAATTGAGATTCACATGAAGATACTCACATTTCACTAATGACTATAAAGTATGTTGAAAATACACAGTGTTGGGTAAATGGTAAAGATTCTTATCAGGTATCAGTCACTGACAGAAGCACAATAGCATGTTTGATGAATGAAAGACTTAATAAAACCTGGCCAAGCCTTGATTCCTACCAAAATCTCATGTCCATGTGAAAGTGATAGGGGATTAAAAACCCAAGTCAGAGCACTTCATCCGAAGGTCTCTTGGTCTCCAATCTTGCCTCCTGCCACCTTGCATTCTCTGAAGTCATCACCCCCAGAATCCTGGCACACGTGTACATTACTTTGGTTTCCAGTTCCATTAAAATAACATTCTGTCTTCTTTCCTCCAGAGAAGAATCCATGGTGATATACAAGCATGTATGGTACTCTCAGCTGAGTGATACAGGAAAAATCTTAAACTAAGAGAGTAAAATAAAATCTTTCATTTAGACTTTCTCCACAATCATTTGACTGAATCACACATAAGAATATTTGCTTTTAAAATGAATAACTTTGTCATTATTGACACTGACATTAAAATCTTCTCTATCTTCATTTTGAAAACATTTATTATAAAATCATAGTTTTATTTCTTTAATTATAATAAAGGCAAAACATTGTCTTTCATTGTACTTATTTCCATAACTATTGGATTCTGGAGCTAGGGGTAGTCTTAGGCTTGTATTGAAGAGGAAACAACAAAAATGTTAATATACTCAGGTTTTCTTGTTACACTTAGCGTAGAAGCAGACTGCTCAGGTCAAAGGTGACAAATTGGTCATATGCACTTTCAAATTAGGATCAATTCAGCCATTAGTACCAATAGAAATCATTTAAAAATGATCATGACCCTGAACTGTGCATGTGGAGTTACTCTCCTATCAATAAAAAGAACATCTTTAAACTTCATATCGCTGCTCTGTAGATACCTCAGAACTACAGAATTAGAAAGAAATAGTAGAAATTACTTGATCATCTCTATAGGTTGCACATTATTTTTCCTCCAGAGTTCAAAACTGGTAAAGGTCATATTATTTCAAATAATACTTTGTGATAGGTATTTTATTTCCCAGTTGAAGAAATGAGTTTTTCACCCTGTTACACTGATTCCCAACAAAGTAATTAAATCACAAGAAGAAAGGAAATATTAACAATGAAGAGAAAACAGAATTATTTTAAGTGAGTATGTAGTAGAGGCAACTGAATGAAGATGCAAATTTCATATTTTAAAATTATATGTGAAAGCTCATATTTTCTTGTAAGTTAAATAAGTGCATCTTAGGGGCAGCTACTCTTAAACTTGGATCCATTAATTCCCAATGGGTTTAATGAGTCTCATGAATTCCTTGAAATCCAAGGAAAGATTTTAGATGCCCACAAATTTTCTAATAAAGCAATCTCTCCCCATGAGTAGGGTTCTTCTTTTTGATAAAGAAGCAAACTCTATTAACTGCCTCCTAACATAGAAGTCTCCTTTATCATGTGTCTGCTTCTGCTTCTCTTACTAATTTTCCAGCTTTTCTTCAGAGCCCAATGCTTGGAACACATTTCTTTGTACACACAGAGTCTTTGCTTCTTCACTTTCCTTCTCTCATAGACATCTGTCTTCCTTCTTTAGGACACTGCAAACCACTGAACTCTGGGGAAGAACAGCTCTAACTTTTGTGTTGTCCTATCTATTGCCAAACCCACGTCTTTCTCTGGGAACCTCTCAGTCATTCCAAACAGCCATGCATTCTCTTTGAAGACCCTTTTTCTCTTTGTGGTCCATAATATCCGGTGCCCTGGGTGTCTCACTACTTCTCTGCCTGTTGTGCAGGATTCTCCTTTGTTTCGCACTTTTGTTCTAATTACTAAATGCTGCACTTCCTCAGGCTTGGTCTAGACTCTGTAATCTCTACATAGCAGTCCTCGTCCATTACCAGAGATTTATAATCCAATTTTACACTAATAATTCTCAGATCTATATCAACTCAGATATCTCTTATGGTTTCCAGACTTCCTATCTAACTGCCTACTTTTCTTCCCCTTGGCTGACTGCCAATATTTTAAGTTCTTTTTCTCTCTGCATTGGAAATTCTTTTCCTCAGCCTTTATATAATTTTTTTTTCATTTTATCCAGATAAGAACTTAAATGTCATATCTGCAGAAACCTCTTCTTCGATTGGGATCTAAATTAGACACACCCTGTTTTTTTCCCCCATGGCTATCAGTTCTTCAGCTTCATTGTTCTTTTTTTTCTAAAATGTTTTAACATATTCAATATCCCACACTTTAACCTTACTTGGTGGTTGGGTCATATCTGCTTCATTTCCCATTACTTTATAACCTAAGTCCTGACACACACTATTCAGTATGGCTTAATTTAATGAATGAGTACTTGATTTATTATCCAACAAATCCTTGATACAAACCTGTGTATGTCATCACTGGTTTTAGGCACTGAGAGCAAGCACTGGGAAAATGAAGAAGTGCTTGATCTTATAGGACTTGTATTTTCTTGGGAATGATGATAACAAACCAATAAATACACCACGGCACTTTAAGATAAGAACTATGAAGAAAAGTAAAGTATGGAAAGTGGAATACAAAATGGACCAGTACCACAAAATGGATTGTCATTTTTATAAGGTAGCATGGACACTCCTCTGATTGGATGGTCCTTAGGTGAGATATGTATTATAAAAGTGAGGAAGCAAGGCATGCTCTTTTTTGGGAGGTATTCTAGACAGAAATAACTAGGAGTTGAAGAATATTTAGAGATGGGTCATATTCAGTGTTTTCTCAACAGAGGAAGCCAGTGTGGTTCGAGCTGAGAGAGCGAGGGCAGCTCAGAGGCTAAGACCACAGCTGTAGCAGACAGCTGTCAACTGTGCTTTGTAGATCCTAGGAGAGACTGAATTTACCAGGCCACAGGAGGGAAAGTAATGAATGAATCAATCAACAAATTAAGTGTGAATGAATGAGTTAAAATAGAAATATTCTCCAACTATTGGTCTAGAATTTTAATTTTGGATGACATTCCCAGATAAGGGAGAAAGATACCAAGTCTCATTTCTAGCTGTTTGATTCTTTCATTAAGGATTAAAGTGAATCTGGGCAAGTCACACTTTGACATTGAGAATATCTTAACACATCTATTAGTAAATGAACATTTTATATGTTTCTGAATATTAAAAATATTGTATTTCTGATAAAAGTAAGAACTGAATCTTTGTAGGTGTTGAGAGTTGATTCATCGGTCTGATTGAAATGAGAATCTAAATCCAGAGATTTTTAAGAGCCCCTAATCAATTTTTTAGACACTCAGTTGTGTTTAGGTACAAGCATAATGGCTCATTTCATAGTCTAGAGGGTTTTCTTCCTGATTTATTCTTAAATATATTGAAGTGAGAGAGTGCATGCATATATATGTATATATATATATATATATATACATATATACATATACATATATGTGTGTGTGTGTATGTGTGTGTATACACACACATATTTAGGATACTTCTCTAGCTTTGATTTCTAATAAAGCAGCAGTTGTTGGCTTTCAACATCACAGCATCACAGCCCGTGAGAGGCCTAGAAGCCCACAGGAAACGAGAAGGCTGCCAGAAACACTGCCCAATGAATTCATTGTTCTTCCCTGGACTGTTAGCACTCTTCTTTTCAGAACTGACTTTTCACTGGGCCAATGTATCAAATCATTAGTTCTAATTCAGACCTGGTAAATTAGCCAGAGGAAAAGAAAGAATATTTGCAAAAGGAAACCATTAGAACTGATCTTGAAAAACGTTTATTAAGAGTTGGACTTTTTTTTTTTTTTTTTTTTTTTTTAGTGTCTTCAGTTTGGAGTTCTTTTGGACTCAGATTTTTGCACTTTAATGTCAAAGTCTTATTTTTAATTTTTTGAAACAAAAATAGTATTTTATTATTAATTCCTTGGAAAAACATAATATTTCAAAATTTAAGATATTTAAATACTTTTCCAAATAAAAATACCCATATGATATAAGATTAAGAAAATGCATAATTGGCATGAGTAATAATGTTATTTATTAATAATTTGTAGAAAATCACTTTAAAGGCATTCCTAAAGATATGTATTTTTATATATCCTTATGTAGCATTTATATAATGAATATAGAAATCATATGCATGTATTCTGTATGCGAAATTCATACCTGAATGTCCATCAGGTCTCAGTCCTAATATTCCAAAAGAAATTCTAATAACTGATATAGTTTCTTCTTGCTTATTATTTGTACAATCTATAGCCAAGAATTTAGGACATAGCATTGATACTATTTTGTGTCTTTAGTATTTATTTTCTTAACTTTATTTTATTTTAATTTTAATTTGCTGAATATATAAATCATTAAATCCATTTTAGAATAAATCAGAAATAATTACATTTATTCCTAAATGTAAATATGTATGTTAACTCTATATGAAATGTGGTATAAAATAATAAAATTATGGTATAATAATGTAAACAGGCAAAAATATTTCTGTAATCGGTGAATTTTGAATTGTTTTTTTTACAACAAGAGGGATCCAAAATATTAAGGGTATGGAAAGAACCTTAAAACACACACACATACAAAATGTACAAGGAATTTACAAAAGGAATAGTGGGCATGAGCAAGTTGTTTTGAGAAGGCAGCAAGCACATAGAGATAGTCTGAGCTCTTCTTTTTCTATTTGTGTGTCTTTAATATCTTTCCTTTGCCTAATTGCTCTGACAAGTGTTTCAGAAACTGTGTTAAAAAATAGTGGTGAAAAAGGGCATACCTGTCTTGTTCCAGTATTTAGAGGGAATTCTTTCAAATTTTCTTCATTTAGAATAACGTTGGCCTTGGGTTTTATATGTATAGCTTTTACAATGTTCAAGTGTGTTCCTGCTCCCTGTTTTTCTAGTGTTTTGAACATGAATGTATTCTGTATGTTGTCAAATACTTCTTCTGCATCTATTGAAATAATCATGATGAAATATGTTTATTGATTTCCTTAGGTTGAAACAACCTTGCATCCATGGAATTAATTCCACTTGATCATGGTGCACTATCTCTTTAATATGTTTTTATATGTGATTTGACAGGATTTTATTAAGAATTTTTGCATTTATGTTCTTCAGGTGTATTGGTCTGAAGTTTTCTTTCCTTGATGGGTGTTTGTCTGGTTTTGGTATCCAGGTAATACTAGCTTCATAGAATGAGTTTGTAAGGGTCCTTTCCTTTTTTATTTCATGGAATAATTTGATGTGGATTGGTGTTAATTCTTCTTTGAAGGTATGGTAGAACTTGGCTGAGAATCCACCTGGTCCTGTGCTTTTCTTTGTTGGTTGGCTTTTGTTGGTGTCTTAAATTTCATTCCTAGAAATTGATCTGTTTAATTTTCTATGTCTTCCTGATTCAATTTGGGTAGTTATGTGTCTCACACAAAAAAAATTAATAAAACCTCAACATTTGATGAAGATACATATATGCTTGAGACATAAATAAGATGGTCTTCTAATGCAAGGACCTGGTACACACACTTCTTTTCTTCTAGATGTCAGAAACCCTGTGTAGGAGTTCCCTTTTACTTACAAACAATGATAATTAAGAAAATATTTTCTACCACTCATTTGTCATGGTCTATTATAAGAGGTTTATATTTTCTACTATGTCTTAAAATTAATCTTAAGTAACATTTTCTTCAGTACTATTTCCCATTTTCAAGCACATTCAAATATGCTGTAAGTCTGTTTTCTATGGGAAACAATTGACTTTTTAATTTTTGCTTCCCCTTAAAGACCACTTACTTTGCAATACAGTAGGCTCTTCTGTGTTTTGTTCCCAGCAAAAATATAAATACTTATATGTGGGAGGCCATCCTTGCACGTGATTTGAGTTACTTCCTTGACTGGGTGAGAGGCGCTTAGACACAGCTGTGTCAGAGCTTTCCCCACCCTTCTCCAGGTCTGAGGGCTTGTCCGAGCAGAGGCGTGTCTGGCCACTGCCCTGAAGACCCAATCGTGGCCCCTGACCTTAGGATGCTGCCTCCCTTAACCTTCATTGGATGGGATTTTCCCCAGAATTTTTTGTTCCCCAATAAAAGTCCACACCCTGGCGTGTTCTCTCTCTCTCTCTTTGCTAACCTCTTCAGTAAACCTGGATACCGAATTAGGTGGCTGGAGGCTGGAACTAGGAGAAGCCGTCCTGGAGCTGGTGTTAAAGGTAATTAGAGCCTTGTCTCTTTAATTTAAAACTCCCTAGCGGTTTCTCACTATTCAAACCTTTTTTCACGAAGCCAGCGCTGGTCACGGGCTAGACTTATATTCAAACACACTCTTCCCCCTCCAATGTCTCACAATCCCTTATTTATCATTACTTTTAGGTAGTATTTTTTATGAATAAATCATTAGCTATCTTCTTTTGTCCATGAATATTTCATTTTCCTGACCAGATTGTAATTATTTAAGGTCAAGTTCTCAGTTCAGTATATTCAGTAGAAACTCAAAAAAAAAAAAAAAAAAATACAGGTACATTCAACCATGTAGCTTTACTAGAGGACCTAATTGGGTAGTGTATGTTTTACTTTCTGTTGTAAGTTTTGTGTAATTTTTAATCTTCATATAAAATGCAACTTTTTGCATCATAATGAGTGTTGCAATGAATCTGTATGTCATTTTGAATATTATTGACATTTTATTCAGTGTTTGTTGTTTACATTGTAGGGGTCCTTTACTTAATTGATTAAATTTATTTCAAGATATTTTATTTTGTTGTAGCTATTGCAAGTGGGATTGCTTTCATGATTTCTTTCTTGGCAAATTTGTTATTGGTACATAGAAAAGCTACTGAATTTTGTATGTTGATTTTGAATCCTGCTAAATAACAGAGTTTAGCAGTTTTAGTAACTTTTTGTTGGAGTTTTCCAGTGTTTTTATATGTATATATAAAATTATATCACCTGCAAAGAAGAATAATTTGTCTTCCTTCCTTCCTATTTGTGAACCTTTTTTTTTTTCTTTTGCCCAATTGCTCTAATTCTTCTAGTACTTTGGTGAAGTAGGAGAAAGGAGAGTATACACCTTTTTCCTGGCCATGAGCTTAAAGAAAATGTTTCAGCTTTTACCCTTTTGGTATGATGTTGAATATAGTTTTGTCATATAGAGCTTTTATTATGTTGAGGTATGAATCTGTGGGATGTTGAACTTTATCATATGCTTTTTCTACATCCGTTGATATGACTTTATATTTTTTATCCTTCATTCTGGTGTATTTTATTTACTGATTCATGTATGTTGGAACATCTTTGCATTTAGACAAAACAATCCTGCAATTCATACGGAAGCACAAAAGACCCTAAATAGCCAAAGCAATATTGAGCAAAAAGAACAAAGCTAGAGGCATAACAATACCTGTTTTCAAGGCATACTGCAGAACTGTAGTAACCAAAACAGCATTGCATTTGTGTAAAAACAGATATGTAGAACAATGGAACAAAACAGAAATAAACCCACATACTATAGCCAACTGATAAATGCACCAAACACATACACTGGAGAAAGGACAGCCACTTTAACAAATGGCCCTGGGAGAACTGAATACTCAGATGTAGAAAATTGAAACTTGATCTGTTATCTCTCACCATGTACCGAAATCATTTCAAAATGGATCAAAGACCTAAGTGCAAGACCTGAAGCTCTGAAGCTATTAGAAGAAAACATATTGGAAACATTTCAAGATATTGAGAAAAGCAATGATTTTCTGGATTGGAACATCAAAAGAACAAGTAACAAAAGTAAAATTTGACAAATCAGATTACATTGAACTAAAAACTTTCTGCTCAGAAAAGGAAATAATCAACAGAGTGAAAAGATAGCCTACAGATTGAGAGAAAACAATTGCCAGTTCTTCATCTGACAGACAGCTAATATCCACAATATATAAGGAATTCAAACAACAACCAAAAGTAAGGAATTCAATTTAAAAATTGATTACTGAACTGAATAGACACTTCTCAAAAGGAGAAATACAAATGGCCAACAAATGTGTGAAAAAGGCTCAAAAGGAGAAATACAAATGGCCAACAAATGTGTGAAAAAGGCTCAATGTCATTAGCCATCAAAAAATGCAAATTAAAACCACATTTTGATAACATCTAAGCCCAGTTAGAGTGGTTATTATTAAAAACAAGCAAAGAAACAAAAATAACAAATGTTAGTGAGGATGTGGAGAAAATGTAACTATTTTGCTATATGATTGGGAATATAAATTAGTGCTGCCATTAAGGAAAACAGTATGGGGGTTCCTCAAAAAACTAAAAATAGATCCCACATATGATACTGTTAGAGTCTGTAAACAAGTCAAGATGGCGCCTGGCATTTTGCAGAGGGAGTGGTTTGAGAAGTAACGCCAGCGAGCCATTAAGTGTGAAGATTCCTTACTGGTTGACTGCTGTATCTAGTTTATGTTAATTTAAAAAAGCTGTGTATAATGTATATATACCCCTCCAGGTCCTACAATAAACGGCTCCCACTTCTGCTGTATCAATCTACACAAGTTCCTCGTCACCACCTGGTTATTTTGCTGCAGCCAGACTGCAGCATGATACCACTATCACATTTCTGGTTATATCCAAAGAAATGAATCAGTATGTCAAAGAAATATCTGCAAGCCCATTTTTATTGTCATACTATTTATAGTGGCTAGATATTGAATCAGCCTGGGTGTGATACAGATGA
Source organism: Callospermophilus lateralis (assembly GCF_048772815.1). NCBI lineage: Eukaryota > Metazoa > Chordata > Mammalia > Rodentia > Sciuridae > Callospermophilus > Callospermophilus lateralis. The sequence continues at coordinate 41,434,082 of NC_135313.1, forward strand.
AACTATAAAGGAAATGTGATGTATACATAAAAAGAATAACATTCTGTCATTTTCCACCAGATGGATGGACCCCAAAGACATTATACTAAGTGAAATAAACCAGACAAAAAATGACAAGCACCACAAGTTCTCTCTCTTCTGTAAAAGCTAAACCATGTCTACCTGAAAGTAGAAAAGGGATTACCACTTATTGGAAAAGGTTAGGGAGTGGTAAAGGGTGGTTGGATTTGATCAGTATACATAGATAGAAATATTAAACTAAACCTCATTAATTTATATGATTAATGTATATTAATAAAATAAACTTTAAAAAAGAAGGTGAAATTGACTTTTTCTTCTAATGGTTTCTCTAAAATCCTCTATTGTTGTTATCCCCATCAGTTTAATTTCTTGACAACACTTTAATTCCTAATTAGAAAAAAAATTCCATTTTGTAAAATTAGGGCTCATACAAGGTTTTCCTCTGACTCAAATTTAATGGTTACAAAATGGCCATCTAGAGAGTTATACAATGGAAGAGTCCTTCAAGGGGCACAGTGAAAAAAATCTTTGTCCCAAATCAAATCCAGAATTCTTTTCACTCATTGTCCTTCCATCACATGACTATGATATGAAGCTTTTGTCTGTGAAGTGGGCGTCCCCACATAAAGCCTGACTTCATTAAAGAACTCCTAGCTTAGCACTGCACAAAGCTCTCAGCACCCAGGTGTTCCTAGAAAAAATAAAACCCAGGGACTCTGAAGGAGTTTGTCAAGACCATTTGGCCACTCTATCAGTGTTAATATTATAGTCTCTGCAGATTTTGGCCTCAAAAATGACTGACCTCTCTCTTCTCTAAGATTCACTCAATGACAAACTAGAAATGTGAAATTCTCCAGGTGATAAATGGAGAAAAAAATCATAAGACCAATAGTAACCAACTATACTGTAGCATAAGAATTGTACACGTTCTTTTTCTTTTATTTCAGACAGAATTCTCAATATAATGTTGGGGATTTTTAAACTTCTATACAACACAAATGATAATACTATGAAAGTGATACCAATACTTGGTCTCCTATAAATTTACTATCAAAAAAGAAAAACTAATTTTTTTTTATTTCATTGCACACAATCAAAGGGCCCAGTAGGTGCTCAGTGATACGAGACTCCATAGATCATTCTAGCAGTGACTACCAAAATATATAGCTACTTTTATTATCTTACTCCATCTTAAAACTGCTATAGCATTTAGCCTTCTGCATGAAGTCAATATCTCTGAAAATGAAATCAGAACAAATATAATGGAAATTTACCTTTAAAAAATGTGTGTGTGAGTGTATGTGTGGGTGTGTTTAAAATATAAATGGTATAAATGTGTGTTTATATATGTCTACATAAAAATATGTTTTTATTCTGATTTTTAAAAGAGAAAGCTTACTGTAGCTTTCTATTCTTTTTTTTTCTTTTTCCAAAATAAATACAAATTTGGCTTCTAATTGTATATCTAAATTCTGAAATCATGGCAAATCTGAAGATTAGGTATGGTAATAATCAGTTTGTAAGCCAGATGTCAGGTGCCCCACTATCTTCATGATGGGCCTCTAACACACTAAAATCTATGCAAATATCACTGCTGTTTTATATTTAAATCTTATCAAACTGACCACTTCAGGATTTGTGGGTTTAGCTTTAAAGATTTCCTGAGGGAGAGGAAATATTTACATCACACACATTACTATTTGCTAGTTAGACAGTCCACCTCCTTGTTCCACCTGTTTAGCCAAGCTTAGCTCCTCCTCTCTCTTGACTCTTTCTTGCAGCTATGATTTACTACAAAATCTCTTCAATAAAAAGAGAATATCCCTCTTAAAAACTTTGAGCACCATACTTTTACCCAGGATGGAGAAATCTTTTTTGTCTCAATGTCTCCCATGAGTAGAAATGACACTCCAACCACACATTTAAGTTCAAACAAAACATTACTTTTCTCTCTGCTTTGTCCTTTCAGCTGGAAAAAAATGTATAAATTTCTAATTCCAGAGATTCTCCCCTCATTTATTTGTGTGTGTGTATGTGTGTGTGTTTGTGTGTAGATTTTTCCACAGATCAATATCTTATACTGCATTAGTGGGCCAGTTCTACATGTCACTGAAATGACCCTTATTTCTGCTCCAGTGATGATCATGTTTGGGGAATGCTATGCTGTGTGAGTGAAAGAAATTCTGTCAAGTGAACTATAATCAAGCTGGAACTCTGCTCATTTACAAGAACCAGGGAGAACTTCTGTATTACGGTTCCCCAAATTCTTGATGATACCACAAGAAAGCAGATCTTAACGTGTTTCTCAGGGAAACCCAGATCGACCTACATATCTCCTCCAGGGTTGGAGGATCTATTTCAATCTGGAGAAGAAGCATACCTCATTTACCACCCCTTCTGTCTCTTCACTGATATGGTCTCTACCCAGAAATTATTTTCCCCTTTTCCTCTTCCATTTGAACAAAATTAAGCTCTTCTAAGAATTTAGATTTTTAGCAAATCAAAGTCATGCATGTAAAACAGCATATAAAAGTTGTAGCCAGTTATGGTGGTATGCACCTGTAATCCTAGGAACTTGGAAGGCTGAGGCAGGAGAATTGCAAGTTCAAGGCCATTCTCAGCAATTGAGGGAGGTCATAAGCAACTTTATGAGACCTTGTGTCAAAATAAAAAATAAAAAGGCTGGGGATATAACTCAGTGATAAAGCACCTCTGCATTCAATTCCCAGCTCTGAATAGATAGATAGATAGATAGATAGATAGATAGATAGATAGATAGATAGATAAGAGTATCTTTGTTTTCAGAACCAACATGTAACTAAGTTAGTGAGGATCATTATCTATCTATGTAGGGAAAAATGTAAGGAGGAAGAATTAAAATACTAAATAATGTCTCAAATGATGTTTAACCAGAAAAAGAATATGTATGTTTAATAACAACTCTGCAGCATTTTGACAGTGATGGTTGGTATGGGAACCTACATATATTATGAATTGTAAAAATTTAAATGTGCATACACACACACTCAAATGTGTCAAAGAAAAACTGGGAGGAGCTGAATAAGAATAGTGGATTGTCTAAATATCGATAGTCTGATTATGATATTATAAGATAATTTGGCAAAATATTACTATTAAAGGAAGTGAGTTAGAGGACTTACAACATTGCCCTATTATTTCTTATAATTTCATGTGAATCTACAATTATCTAAAAATTTTCATTAAAATATAATAATTATTAAAAATTAATCATTGTTGCTGCAAGAGTAAAATGCAGTGAAATTGTTGACTTAAAATTTCATGTACAAGACAGTTAATAATTATGTTCAAATAGCTATAAAACAAATTGGACTATGAGAATATCCATAGTAAATACTTAAAGGATAAAGTCTTATGATACATTCAACAATTATTTGTAAAATATTAATAATGAAACAAGACAGAAACAGAGATCAGACAATGAAAATGTTTTCAAAATTTTTGTTCTACAATTATGTCATAATAATTAGTAAAATAACCTATAAAAGCTATAGACTATATTTTTCAAATTAAGTGAATTGATTCAGAAAGAAGAATCTAAAACCATGTATGATGACATCCCATGCTCCAACTTTTCAATTCAGACATAATAAAGAACATAAAGCTTACAAAGCTATGAAGAAAATATTTAAGGAAAATAGGGTATCCCCAAAATATTATATTTTGTAAATAACATCCCTCAAAATTGAATCTGCATTTGGTATCAAAATACTCTCTAAAGTGATTGCAAACAGGGCTAGGTGTGTGACTCAGTAGTAGAACACTTGCCTGCCATACACAGGCCTTTATTTCTTTAATTTCCAGTATTTTTTTTTTTTTAAAGTTGAATCTAGGTGCAGTGGCATGTGTCTATAATACCAGCAGCTCAGAATGCTGACACAAGAGGATGGCAAATTCAAAGCCAATCTCAGCAAAATAGCAAGGCTCTGAGCAACCAAATAAGATCCTGTCTCAAATAAAAAAATATAAGGACTGGGATGTGTCTCAGTGATTAAGCATCACTGGATTTATTCCCCCCCCCAAAAAAATTGTGCTGAGAAATTAATGTTTTGACTGTATGACATCAAACTTCACATGTGACTACCAAAAGTTTAAAAATTAAATTGTAATGAAAATATGAGGTTTTATTATAATTTTGCAACATGCAATGTCCTGTCATCAATTCACAGTTAACTAAAATTGTCAGTTTTCCCAGTTCTTATTTCACGGCAATACATTTTACATGTCAGTGCTTCTCAATCTATAATGTGTATGCAAATCACATGAACAGTTTTCTTAATACAAAATTCAATTCTGTATATCTGGGATGGAGCCCTGGGTTCTGCATTACTAAATTTCCTGGGGATGCAGAATGGAAAGGTCTGAGAACACACCTTAAATTGCAATGTTGTAAGAAATACAAGTTTTAAGAAAACGTATTAATTTACATGCCTAATGGAGAAACAAGATAAAACAAGAAATAATACCTAAATAGTCTAAATGTCTTAGTTTAGAAAAAAAATGGGAAGGAGAGAAGTAAAGTGGAATGGGGATTTTTGGTCTTATTTTCCCAGGTTTTCTTTATGGATATTGCTCTTTTGTGTTGCTTTGTCAGGGTTTATGCCAATTAAAACCAAAGGAAATCAACTTCATTAACAGGATTATAGATTAATAAATTTTTGATTATAAGGAAAAAAAATCAAGGAATTAGAGACACTAAGACAATGAATTTCAATTATGCCAACCATTGAGAAGCTTAGAAAAATATGAGGACTGGTTCCAAGAAAGAAGAGTCTGCAAGACAAACAAATTCAAGGAGAGAAAGATGTTCTTTGAGAATATAGATGCAAGAAAAAGCTAGGCTAAGGAATAAAAGAAATAATAAATATCACAAGAAGTCAACTTAGCTAAACTGAAAGCTAACTCTATTGAAGCCTGAAACTTCAACTGGGAACTAGGTCAGACTACAACGAGTCCAAAAAAAAAAAGAAAAAAATCTACTCCTTTGATGAAAAACAGAGAAAGGGCAAAAGCAAATTTAAATGCAATATGCCATAAACAGCAAGAAAATAATGTAACAATACAAACATACAGCAGTTATCTTATAAGCAAAAATCTAAAGCCAAAATACTAGAAATTACAAGTTTCAATTCTCATTTGCCTACATTAAAAGAGTAAAATATTTTGTTTAACACATTGATATGTATTCAATTTCCAAGAAATTATTTGCATTTTAAACTATCAATTTGTTTTCAAAAAACAAAACAATTGTATGTAAGAATGAGTCAAGGCCAAAATCTTAAGAAATAAAATTGCTATGCTAAAAAATAATATTGGATTTGCTTTGGGCTAAACAAGGAATAGAAAAGCTTGACGTTTCAGCCTACAAAAAAAAAGTTAACAACTGGAAAATAATTCCAAAATCTAGAAAAACAGAAAAAAAAATATATATATATATATATACACACACACACATATATGTGTATACATACATACGCGTGTATGTGTGTGTATATATGTATATGTGTGTGTATATATATGTATGTATACATATGTATGTATATGTATGTATGTATCTATCTCCAGGGCACCATCCCAGATATATAGGGCTTCATACCAGATATGTATATGGGATTAGAAAATATATTGATTAAACAAATCAGTCTCACATTATCCTAGTAAGATGATCCAACTTTCGAAAGCATATTCTGTGACAAAGGATTAATGGATCAACAAGTGAATACTTAAATATAAACAGAAAATAATGTGTAATGAGCCTAAAGTTATAACTAATACAAACATAAATTTAACTAATTTTTTAACTAATTTTTGTAATTCCCAAATAGTGAAAACATGTAAATAGAGGCAGGTAGCTAGGTAGGTAAGTTGGTAGATAGATAAATAGATGACACATAGAAAAATTATATCATATCAGTTTCTAAGTCACTTACACTACATGGCTGTTATGAAATCCTTTTGGAACTCTGCCCACACTTCTTGACAGCCACTAGTCTAGTACTTATTAATGACTTTCAACTGCAAACATCTGTGACTCTTCTTGTGAGGACTTCCTTTAGGGCCCACATACACAGAGGAGCTGGAATTGCCAAAGAAATGACCCTCCTGGGAATGGTTCTCTGCCAATTGTGGAAATGGGAAGATAACTACTCTAGCTTCTGGATCCCTTAGATGAGAAAACTTTGAGATAAAATATATACTGTCTTCCAGAACATTCTTGGCAGAGATAAGCTTCATTTTCTCCCACTGATAATCAGATACCTTCTCTTCTTACCTAAAGCTTTTCCTGCCAGTCAATCCTGGGGCCACCTCCCAGAGTGATTCCTTTGTACTCACATGTTTTTCTGGGTAACCTCTGCAGAAACAACCTGTGACATAGTGCAAGTCTATAACCACCTTGCTCATCAACGGACATGACTTTTTTTATTTTTATTTATTTTTAATAATGTTTTTTAGTTGTAGTTGGACACAATACTTTTATTTTGTTTATTTTCATGTGGTGCTGAAGATTGAGCCCAGCGTCTCACACGTGCTAGGCAAGCAATGTACCACGGAGCCACAACCCCAGCCCTACTTTTATTTTTTAATTTGTATCAATTTGATGAGGAAAAGATGACATGTCACGGGCATTTAGTTACTAGTTTGGTTAATGTGTATTCTTGTGTATTGTTCACATTGTGCAGGGTTTTTTTTTTTTCTTGTTGTTTTGATTTTATTAGTCCATTTATTTTAATGAAGAATTTATTTATTGTTATTGATGTGAAAATCGCAGGGTATTAAGAAATGAATTCTTTCAAAAGACTTTGAAAATATCAAAACATTTCCTAGTATGTCCTTGCAATATATATATATATATATATATATATATATATATATATATATATATATATATATATATTTTTTTTTTATATCATACATTTTTAATTCCTGTTAGCCAAATCAGTCAAACATTTAATTTATGATTTCTAGGTTTTGTCTATTACCATGAAAAACCTTTGTGACCTGTGATTTAATAGGAAAAGGAAAGTAACAATGATATAGTACATGACTCAGCTGGTAGTGGCACTTAATTAATCCAAGTAGTATTAATCAAGATACTGGATTCTATTCTAACCAAATTTACCATAAAACATTGTTATAAGGATGTAGGATGGAAAGAGTGGGAATATATCAGAGAAAAAGGAGTAAGAAAAAAGCAAAGTCCTTATTTTCCTACTAAGAATTCAAAAAGTATACTTAAAACTGAAAAAGCTTTACATTCCACAGAGATCTGGAGATAGATATTAAATAAGTAATGAATGTACATAATATTACTTGCATGTTATTTTTCTTATTTTGTTTGTAAACAGATTGTGTGTAGCTATTAAGCTTTATAATATACATATAAGTATCTGATTTGATTAAACTATAAAAGGACAGAGTTTTAAGTATTTGTTAATAATCAGCTACTTTATTGTATTCCTTTGATACTGTTAACATATTTTATTGTAGATTTTCTTTGAAAGTTATTAAAATTTTACCTCTGTGTTGACTTGTTATGTTTCAATTAATTTTAACCTAGTGGACTCTGTGTAAAAATTTTGAAGACTGGCAATCTTGATACTTTGCTTTTAAAGAAAATATTTATCTTGTGTCCTAGTAAACATATCAAAAATCTTTCTAGCTTCGTGTAGTAATGATTTTGTCAAATGTTAACAAAAGTGTTAAGTATATTAATATTTGAACATGAAGCATGCAGCTTTCTCATTGAACCTGATAATATAGTAAATTATATTCACTAATACTAAGGCACCACAGAATTCTCAGGTGGGATTAAGTGCAGTTGATTTTGCCATATTGCAGGAGATTGTTATTAAGTGTTTTGTTTATAATTACATATTTTATACCATTTTATACTATTTTGATATCAATTCATACATCATTTCTAAAGCAAATCATCACTGTTATGTTCTAAAATTTTGTAAACAACAGCAAAATTACTTTTTCAAATATTCAAAATTCTCTAAAACTAGAAAACTTTAACTTTTTGCTTGTGAACTGATCAATAATGAGTATCAAAATAATTTCACTTTTGTTCAATACTTTGGGGATTTTTTTGGGTCAAATTTAGAAATTTATATTTTAAAAAAAAATGATTCAACTTATCCAGACTTTAATTTCTGGTGGTAGAGTTACAATTGTACTGTGTACTGTGCCTCTTTCTGTTTTGATATATTTTTTATTTGCAATTGTATGTGTTTTCTTTATGTTTCTTGATGAATGCAATGACTAGTTTTCCTCTTTTATTGTTTTGAAAAAAATAGTTCTGAAATACAAGTTCTGTTTTTTTCTGTTTTCTTGTTCTTGTTCTCCCTTTACATATCTATGTTATGCTATGTCTTCCTTCTCTGTCCTAAAAATATTTCTTGTTTTCTAAATATTTGAGTTAGGTTTAGTGATGTCACACATTACAAAGGCACTCCCAGTGTGGTTTCCAGTGCCAGGTGGGAGGAGATTGCAAATGGTCCCCATGTCCTAAAGACAAACAAAAAGCAGAATGACCTGAAAAACCCACAACTCTCATCTATATGAGAGGTGGGTCTCCTCTGGGAGACACAGGCAGGGATATAAGAGTCAAGAGCAATGACTTAGGATTAGGTAACGTCGTGGATGGTGTTTCCTATCTATCTTGCTATTTTTGGTTTGTTTTTTTTTTTTGGATTTTTTAAATTAGTATTATTATTATTTACTAAAAAATCAGAGTACTTGGCATTTATGTAGTTGTAGTACACAGTACCAAACAAACTTAGTTTCTTGAAGATGACACAAAGCCAGAGGGATCATAAATTATGATATATGTGGCTTGAAAAAACTTTGATTATCCATTGACTTGCTAAAGTCTCAGTGTTCCCCATCTTTTTTAAAAAACACTTAATTTAATTTTTTTTAGATATACATGATAGTAGGGTGTATTTTGACATATTATACGTACATGGAGTGCAACCAGGTATGATCCCATTCTTGTGGTTGTACATGATGTGGAGGTACACTGGTTGTGTATGAGCATAGGAAAGTTATGTCTGATTCATTGTACTGTCTTTCCTATTCCCATCCCCCTACCTTTCCTTTATTTCCCTTTGTCTAATCCAATGAACTTCTATACTTTCCCTCCCTGCACTTCTTTTTTTTTTTTTGGCCTCGGCATTTTTTTTTTTAAATTGGTTATTCAAAGCATTACAAAGATTGCAGAATCACATCGGTTACACATCCACATTTTTACATAATACCATAATAGTAACTGTTGTATTCTGCTACCTTTCCTATCCTCTACTATCCCCCCTCCCCTCCCCTCCCATCTTCTCTCTCTACCCCATCTGTTTTGCTGTGTTTTGAACAGATTGTGAAAGGCACAGCTCCACAGGACAGTGTGAATGCCACCCCTGGATCTGCTAGAGGAAAGTCCTGGGATCTTCCCTAATTAAGGTCACATTGTTACTGGTTTTACATATACCTTGACCTTGGTCATGGAACCAATTCTCAGAGAACCTTATTTCCTTCAAAACTCTGTGTGAGTGTGTGTGTGTGTGTATGTGTGTGTGTGTGTGTGTGTGTGTGTGTGTGTTAAACTCTCCATTCACTGACATAAACCTGTATTTGTGTTTTTCAAATGTTTTCTTTGTATTGAATTGTTGCAAACACTTGAATGCTCACAGAAAGTAATACTTTTGTCTTAAAATTCAAAAACTTTACCAGAAAGTAGTTAGGAATTCATCTTTCCAATAGAGATTTTCTTACAACTAATGTATCATTCACTACATAAAAATGCTTTATAATTTTTTTTTCTCTTTTTTCTTTCCCTTTCCACATTCTGTATTATGTTTTCGAAGTTCTGTTTAATTCTTTTGTTTGGATTTTTTTGGCATACCTCAAAGTGGCTCATTATAATCTGCCCTTCATTCCCTCCCAGATCTAGATTTTGTTTTGTTTTTCGTCAATTGACTTACAACCTTCTGTAGTTTCTTTGTATTTCCCAAGTAATCATTCCTGAGGTTGTGACCCACTTCACTTTGCTGTTGTTACTTCCTTGTTTTGTTCTTTTTTTTTCCTTGCCCATTCTGTATCTTGCTGCACATAAATGGTTGAAACTTGATTAGTAACTTCATTCATCTATTTATTCTAACTATCCTGCCAAAATGTTTTTTATAGCATTATGTTGTTTTATCAATTGCTGTTTCATTTAGCTTATGTTTTCATTAATATCCTTGTAAGTGTAGTTTATTTAAGAGTGGTATTTTCAACTATTTTCGAGAGTCAACCTTCTGAGATGCTCTGCTTTTGTGTGATATATGGTACATTTCTTATATTTTCTCTGAATTTTATTTTGCTGTATACTTTTCCTTGATTGTCCATAAGCACAGAAAATCCCATCCCACACTGGCCATGACTTAATGGACAGTCTGATTGGAATATCCTTGAATACCCTTTGGATGTTCCCTTAGCACTTTGTTAGCAGAAACACTATTTCTGCTTTCACGTCTTTTCATGGGCCATCTTCTCAGTAGAGAGGCAGTACCAAGAGCAAAACTCCTAAGCTCCCTCCCTGGCTTCTTTAGTCAACCTAACCCTGGTTAATACCAAGGAGATTGACAGTCCTGGTCATTCCAAATGGGATTAATATGTTAGATGTTAGTATGCATATGACTCCGGTCTGAGACTTACTTCATAGTTAATGACAAGTGACCATTCTCTGTGCTCAGCATTGGGCAGCTTCCCTATTGCTTTGTCTCCAATTGGGTGAATAAAACCAATTCAGCAGGTGATGAAGGAACAGTAGTTCTTAGTCCAGAGCTAGATATCCAATCCGGGGAAAGAAATATTAAACAATCTAAATTCCTTTCTAGATTTATCATTCGGTTCAGAATCCAAGTCCTGATTAGGTTTTCTTTCACCCTTGAAACTCTTGATACTATAGATTACTTCTGCTTCTTGGCTTCAAGAGACAGGAAGGCAATACAGCAAGCTATATTGTAGATATTTATTGGAGTTTCGATGGACTTTTTTTTTCTTGGCAGCACTGTGGATTGGACCCAGGGACACTTTACTACTGAGCTACACTCCCAGCCCTTTTTGTTTTATTTTATTTTATTTTATTTTATTTTTTAATTTTGAAACAGAATCTCGCTAAGTTGCTTACAGCCTCGCTAAATTGCTAAGGCTACTCTCGAACTTGGTATCCTCTTGCCTCAGCCTCCTCAGTTGCTGAGATTACAGGTGTGTGCAACTGCACCCAGTTCAATGTGCTCTTGTAAACTCCTGAATTGGAGGGCATTTATTTGGGGTTGAGAATATCTCTTATTTCATGAGTGATGGTTCATGAGTGTGAGGTACGTTTCAGAATTTATTCTCTCAGGTTTGCATCAGCTCTCACTATAGTAAGTAAAACAGAAAAATGCAAAAGTGGCAAAGAAATGTTCACATATCCTCAGAAATGTGTCATATAGTTCTCATTAGAAACATAGTATATAGGGGACACTCATGACGAGTCAATGGATACAAAGCCATGAGATGCTGACATATGTGTTTCCTGCTCAGTAAAGTTATAGGTTATAAATATTAAGATGGACAATAAACGCAGACTAACAAAATTTGTAAGTGCTAAAAAGAAATGGGCTAGAATGAATGAAGCTGTTAAAATTAATATGAAAAGTCTTTTTGGCAGAAAATTTGCAAAGTGACTTTAGGGAAAAATGGAAATAATTGCTGGAAAGATGGGCTGAATATTCTATTTTAAAGAAAAAAAATCTAAGAAAAGCATAACACATTCAATCCTTGTTTGGGGAATAATAGAGGTTAAAATACAAGGAGCTTATATTAAGCTTGTACAAATGTTTGTTGAATTGAAGAGCAGTCTTAATCTTTTCTTATCTCCAGAGACTAAAAATAAATTGTTTAAATTGACTGAGATAAATTTGGAGTCAAAATAATTAAGAGGGTATATGTTAAACCCTACATATATAATGTTTTATAAGGTCATAAATAGAGGTCTAAAATCCTATATTTACAAGGAGATGCTTGACCTCTGAGAAATTTATTTTCAAATGAGAATGCATAAATATCAAGGCAAACATATGAGAAGCAATTTCCAGAGACAGGTTCTGGTTGAGGGTTTTGAGTCAAAAAGATTATACAGCAGCAATTCTGTTCTTTAAATGTTAGTAAATAAACTTTCCCTGGAACCACAAAACATTGATGTCATCAATAAGAGCAAAGAGAGCTCTGAGAAATCCACTGAGCATCTAAGCATAGCTTTCCATTATCTAATGACTTGAGTTTTGTTTCACAATAGACTCTCCAGGCCTGTGGTCAGAGAAATGGTTCAGCAACTTATGCCACAGATTCTACTGACTGTTGTGTCAAATTAGTAATATCTTAGGATCTAGTAAACTGTCCCAAGCCATTTTTACTGGTTCTTGAATTCAATCACCACTCTGTGAATTAGGCCAAAACTTTTCTCTACACTCTAAGGACTACAGGTTTTTGGAAAGTTTAATACAAACCTATGTAAGTATTGCATTATATTTAAGTGTCAATTGTAATACTCCCCTAGTCAGAAAATGAACTTTCTGAATTGAGCTAGAGACTCCAAATCTCCTAGATAAAATTTATGCCTCCCTCTTTTCTATGGACTGGTTGCTAAGTCTGATATGCCAAAGAATTTTAGTATTTTTTTTTTTACTTTTGAACATTTAATTTTCTTCTTTAGTTAAATCTAAATAAATACTTCTTGATTAGGAGGGACATCTGGATATTTGAACAGGTGGTTGTAGAAGATTATGGAGTAGCTTCTCAGGAAAACATTCCTAACTAGATACACAGCCATCTGTCGGATACTGTTTAAAAATACTTTTGTGTAGAAATTTCCATGCAATGAGATTTTAATGGCCCACATATTAACTTTTGTAATAATAAACACATGGGTCAGGTAAGAAGGAATAAGTGTTAAGTAGACCAATGCACGTTTTAACCTAGGGATTTTTCCAACTCAAAATTTTCCAAAGTGATCTTCACTAATTCTAAGATTAGGACTTTAATACGTGTTATTAATGGAAAAGGAATTCTGGAAAATACTGCTGAGAAATTCTGGATTAATCAAAGTTAAAGAGGTTTTATATTGATTGTTTTATATTGGAAACCCTCAGAGCCTCCAAGATGTTAATATGTCATATAACTTTCCAGATAAGATGTAGTTTCTGGGGAACATTGCAAAGATAAAATAATTTTTAGTTGGGGAGATAAAAAAAAAAATCTAACCAGAATTGAGAACAAGAAGTATTATCTTCAGACCATTCTCCAAATCTTTTCATAACCAGAGATTGAGAAAATGGAACATTGAGCAGCAAGAGAATAGACCTCTATCACTCCCCACATCTGGGGATAGTCATGCTTGGGTCCTGATGCTTGAAGCTCCATTCTATCACCACATCATGTTAGACAGAGAAAAATCTGAACACAAATAATGAAAAGGAGAAACAATGGAGTATGTAATTTGGACACTGTAATACCAGTGCATACAGCACATAAACCAGGGATAGATTAAGAAAGGACAACATATGTGGACATCCATGAAATCACGGATTAATAAAAAACTAACCGTGCAAAAACAAATGGGGGCTGGAGGGATTTGCTGGCTCAGTAGGGCAGAAAGCATATTGGGTACCAGAACAATAAAACAGATGAATAGATTGCAAGTCATAAAAATTAACTAAACTAACACAGTAACGGGAATTGAATTCACTTTGTAGACAATTAAAGCAAAACTCATGTTGAAAAAAATGGATGAGTAACACAAGAGACTTGTTCTGTAGAGTTTGCTATTTTGTTGTGCAAATGTTAATTGTAGATATTTATTTGTTAGAAAATATTTAAATTAACATTTATCAGACAAATAAATTTCAGTTTCAATAAAATGACACTTGATACATTGAATTATATTTACTTTGAAATTAGTATTTCCATTCATAAATTTTACTACATTTTTTTGTTCTTTCGCTTTCAACTTTGTGTCACAATTTGTTTTAAATGTATCTGTTGTAAATACAGTATAACCATTGTTATTTTATTTCAAATTTTGAGGGAATTATGAGATTTACAAAACCAGAAGTTCCTAGTGGTTGTTAACAAATTCAGTCCACTAAAACAATTGCTGGAAATTTTTACTTCTTATTCTGATGTCTCACTCCATGTATATGGTCATAGTGATGTTCTCTCACCAGGTTCCTCTCCTTTTCCCTCTCCCTTCTACCACTTGATTCTAGAAGAGGTCCTTGACCTTTTCTTCCATTTTACTGATGTGAGCCTTCTCATACATTTTTAATTTTAGTTTTCATTAAAAAACAACATAAAGGTGAATTATGTGAACACATGACAATGATTGTAATGTAAATCACTTGAGACATGGGTTGCAAGCATTTAAGAAAAGAAATGGCTCACCATATTTATCATAAAAGTATAAACAGTTTATTTTTAATTTTTTGTGTAACTAGGCAGATACATATGATTCAGCATACATCTAACATCATATAGTTCTATCAAAGATTGATTATTAATGAATGGGAATGAATCTGGAAGAAGATATGCAATGGTAGGTTTCTTATATCAGGTTTGATAATTCATTTGGATACACATCAGTGGAATTCTTACCATTTGATCAAATAGCAAGATACTTGAAATAAAATAAATGGATGTTTTGCATTCAAACAAACAAAAAAAAATATTTCAAAACAGACAAGAATGTCAGACTGTAAATGTTGAACTGTCAGATGTAATTTCATTATTAGTTTTTAAGTATTCCCTTTTGATTTTATTAACCAAACATTTTTCTTTCTGCTCCTAGAAATATAGCTTAATAGCTTCTGTAAGGAATATTTAAGAATAACTATTGAGATTAAGCAAGATTTGAGTCTTGATTGAATATCACAGTTCATATACCCAATGACACCTCAGGCTGCTATCAAATCAGAGATTGAGAATTAGAACATCAATCTCCTTTTCTTCTCTGATGGTTAGACCAGGGAGGGAGGGCTGGGTTCAGTGTTTGCCTATTTTAAAAGAGGCTTTAACAAACTGCAATATGACCACATTGGTGAAGATTCAAGAACACTAAAGGAATTACTTATTAATGATTGTAGATTTAAATATGGACTAGACAAATCATTTGAAAGTGCTGGTATGTAGTAAATATTTTCATTCAACAAGCTTTCATTGGGAGCCTAAAATACACTAGTTTCTAGAACAGGGCAAAATCAATGGACTGGCTCTTTCCCAGTCATGGACACACACATAATTGACATAACAGACAATACAGTGTCTCTTTACATATACACAAGTCTACGTCTGTGCCACCAAAGAAATCTAAATAAGTATTTCCTCTAAATTTCTGTCTTACTAAATTTATAACAAATGAGAACGACACCACCATGAAATGTTTTAATGATTTTCATATATTTCAAATAGTGTTTCTCAGCCTATTTTTTATTATCATGCCCCTCATGAGAAAATCCTATTTAACTTAATTAATTGAGATATATTGTCTAATTAAAAAATAAACATTAAGGGGTTATAATTGGTCATATATACTTGAGTTTTCAAGGACCACAAACCATTGAAATACCAAAGATATTCTGCCCACCTTCCCCTACCCACATTTCAAATTAATTTTGTCCTCTTGGGGGCAATATTGCAGCCACTGAGAACAGAGACTGGACATGACCCATTATTTATGTTTATTGTATACTATCTCCCAAGCTTTCTTCATATTTTCCCTTCAGCTGGAATTACTTTTTCTCTTTTATTTTATTTAGAATAGCTCCATACCTGGAACAAAATTCTAATTCCCCTTTGTGAATAGTTATTTATAATGACAATACAGATATTAAATTATTATTTAAAAGTTAATTTGAATGTATTTAAGCATCTTAGTCAATGCACTTAATTTTAACTAATTGTTTGATTGTGAAGGTAAATGAGACTATAAATATGTATATGTATATGTATATATACATAAGATGAGTAGATGAAATGAGAATACACATATCTATATGTGTTTGTATGTATGTATATGAGTAGATACATAATAGCAGAGCAAAAATCAATAACAATTATTTTTCTTATCATTTTATAATTTGTGCTACCATACCATATTTAAGCTGTTAATCTTCTAGTTAATAATAAAATGGGGTTGAATTAAAATTACTTAATATACCATTAATATATCTGTCATCTACTTATTTCACAAACTATATCAATAATCCCACCATCCCTAACTCTATTCAGTTCACTTTGAAATCTTGCCTCCGATTGACTCCTCCTTAGAACCTTGACCTACAGATATCAAATTGTGGCACTATAATGGCAGTCCAGAAGTGTATGAGATGAGAAAGATAAGATCAGCTTAGGGTGACAACAATAACTTTAAAATGGTAGTCTTAAAAATCTAAATTCAAAACAAACAGAGAGCCCAGTGGTTCTTCAGAAGATTGCCAGAAGATAGGCACTTTGGGAATATAAAGGAAGAGAGGAGGCATTTTTCTAAGTGCGAAATGTCAACGGTTACTGCTCTGATTTGGAATAGTTTTCCACTGCTGTGGGATGGCATAATGCACATTTATTACTTTCTCTCCCTCTGGTATTATCAGATAACTAATACTGAAGTCACTCTAGCTTTCAAAGGTCTACTTTCACTTGATTTTTACATGTCTTTCTTTGCTTTACACCTATTAATATCTTATTTTAGTCTTTTAAAAATGGGCTGATATATATATTTTTTAAACTTTAATCCAAGCTTCCATGAAAGGGAAATTTTGTTGTAGGTATTGTCTTTACAATTAATATATTTGCACTGTGCACACAAGTTCATATGATAGTATATAGCTATCTTCTACAAAGCCTTTGTACTTATATGAATTCATTAAAATTAGAGATATCCTGTTTAGCCATATCATGCAGCTGTATTTAAGCCAAATATTTAACTACAGATTACTATAAAATCATTATTAACCATACATTAGATGGAAACAGTAATATTCACCTTTTCAGCTGCATTTATTTGCTAATAATTATGCCTTAATATGTATTAATAAGCATAACCTGAAAATAATGAGAGACACTTTGCTAAAAGCAAAATGTAGAGATATATATGAGAACTGAATCATTAACTCATGGGTTTCCAGAAGCACAAAGAATCTAATTGAACTCTAAACTTGAATTCAAAGACAATTAAATTTTGTTTCCAATATTCAAATATTATCTTTTAAAATTAAGATCCTTTAAAATGCAGGAAGCTGTGTTTTCACTTGTAAAGTGTTGAGAAATTTACACTGCCCTACCTTGTGGGGAAGGTTTTAGAGTTGAGGAAGGGATAAATGGAACAATCTTCTTAATTATATGGTAGTATCAATTGCAACTTTCTTTCCTGGACAGTATTTATTTCAACAAGCTTTCTCATTTTGAACCAGCTTTTTTTTTTTTATTGTAGAAAAACATGGCACTATAATGGTAGCTCAACAGTGTATAACATGAAAGGAACAGAGAAATCAGTATAGGGCAACAATGATAACTTTAAAATGGTAGCCTTAAAAATCTAAATTCAAAGCCAAGCAGAAAGCCCAGTAGTTCTACAGAAGATTGCCAGAAGATAGGCATTTTGAGAACACAAGGATGAGAGGAGGTATTTTTCTAAGCAGGAAATGTCAATTATTAGTGCTCTGAATTGGAATAGGTTTCCACTGCTGTGTGATGGCTTGATTGTACATCCATGACTTGGGAACCTTTCCAAAACTGCTTATAAACAGGTGACATATCAAAGTCATTTTCTCTCTGTGTGTCCCTCATATATCATCTCTCCTTTTCCATCTCTTTTTTTTACTTTCCCATCATTTTTATCATCAATAGTTACCATACTTTTTTTTTTCCATTGGTAATATCTCAATCTTTTCAGTCCTAATTATAAGCTCTTTCAGTTCACGAGTTTAGCACACACATCTGTAAATTAAGCTCACTAGAGGACATGGAGAGTAGCAGTTTTATGTAATTAGTCAACAGAGAGCTGTTGGTTGATATTTATGAGAAAATAATTATCCAGGATTAGGCAGTGGCTACAACTCTCCCATCACTCAATAAACACCCTATACATTTTTCCACAAACCAGGTCAATCTATATTAACCATTATGTCATGCCTTAACCTGGGCTGGGTATCCTAGGGCATAAAATAAAAATCATGATTTATTCTCAGACCACTGACCCTCCAGGTAAAGAGGCAGATCATAAAGAATTCAAAATGAACAATCAGACAAATGGGTACTGCATGATTAAAAACTAAGATTTCTTATACAAAGTAGATAGATAGATACCAAGAATTGTAATTATTTCATTTAGACACAATCTATTAAAGGAGATATAATTTGCCTTAAAACTCTTTTGAAAGTGTTATAATGAGAAAGATTTCAGAAAGCTTATATATAGGAGGAGAAAAAGGTGATCAGAGAACAAGAAAGAGAGAAAGAGGCAAGAATGCCAAAGGGGAAAAGGAATCAGAGTCAAGTGCTTTTTATTTCCTTCTTCTGGCCATGAAGCCGAATCCATTGATAGACTCTGGATCCTTCTTAGTTCTGCTGCCTTCTAAGATATGCTGGTGTTGGGCTTCCAGATTTCAGGTCTTACTATGAAACAGATATAGGTATAAAGATGATGGAAAGGCTAAAGATATTTATATTTGAAAATAGACTTAACTAGAGCACAGAATAAATATTCAAGGACAGAAAGGGAAGAAGGATGACATAGAGAAAGCCAATCATGCAATATTTGGAGAGTTTAGGCAATTTGGAGAGGTGAATCTTCAAGACAGGTTCAGCACTAATAAAATATTAAGAAACAGAAAAGGAAAACTATTTTAAAGACATTGTGATGTAATTCTCTGGCAAATGATATTTTGGTATATGTAATATGGTATTTTTAAGACTATTTCCAGGAACTGTTCCCCCATTTCTTGAAGGAGATTATATATCACACATAAGTATATCATATATGTAAGCATATTATCTCATCCTTCATCCCCATAACCTTTACTTAACTTTTAAGATATAACAGAAAGACTATAGAAATAGGACAGTGGACAAATTGTTTAAACTAAAGGTATGACTATATACTTAATTTTTATCACTAAGAGTTTGTTTGCCCTCATTAACTAGAAACAGAAATTTCTCTATATTTACACAGCAATTAAGTAACCAAACTAAGTTAAAACCAAACCGTGAAGACTTAGGACAAGATGTAGTTTTATACGAGATATAGGGCTGGGAGAAATGGAGAACAGAAAGGAAACTGACAAGTTTATATAGAAGGATATAAAGTAGAATTTCATCTAGAATTTTCTTTCTTTTACAGTTCCAGTTTTCTTGGCATTTTTGTCTCATGGGATGAAAGATTAGGAGTCTGTTATCACTCCAGCTCATTGATCATGTCTCCTATCAGATTTGGAAGGGTGTTAACTTTTTCAACTCTTACTCCTAACATAAGAGAAGGAGAAGACAGAGACAGAGGAGGAAGAAAATAGGAAAGGCAGCTGGGTAAATAGACAGGAGTGTCCAATGGTCCTACGTCATACATTACTTGTGGGGGAAATCTATCAGCTCCTTTTGTTTAATCCTTTGTCTTTATTCAAAATTCTCAACATTGAGTACTATCTTCAGTAAGGTTTCAAACCTTTGAGGTTTCAAACCTGGAAAACGTAAGATCTGGAAGAGATTTACACAGAAGATAATGTTCTTTAAAAATATGAATGAGTAAAAAATTTTCTGAAAGCAATAAATGGTAAGAAATGGTAACAGTGACCTTTTGTTAAGAATATAAATAGTCAGTATTTGTGATGGGGAAGTATAAAAGTAGTTAAGCTACACTGACCTCTCTGTCCCTCCACACCATCACAGTTGCATCCAAACCACACAATGATGGCATGGTTCATCTGACATCACTTCATTATGTCTGAATTTTATCCACGTCTTGCTTTGCAGGCTTCCATCACTGCATTGGGTTTCTTTAAGGCCATTCACCTCCCTTTGCCACCTCTAGCACATTGAATGATATTTAGTATCCAATGACAACAGATGGACACTAATCTTCAGATTTGAATTTCCACATTGTGAGGTTTGAAAATGACTGCTAACATTCATAAGATTTTTTAAAGCTTTGTTAAGCTTTATCTCAGAATTTCAGATTATTTATACAAGCAGTCAGTAATTTAGAAAGTCATTCATTGAGGTTTTCAGAGAAATACGTTTGGCCTATTTTCTTCAAGTATTTCATTATTCAAGGAGAAAGTGGAAAAGAAAGAGTGGAGTACCTGCTGCAGGTGTTAAATTTTGCTACTCCTTTATTTTATCCCTATCTGGTATTTCCAAAGACAAAGGGCCCACAATAGAAAACATCTGGACAAGTATAAACCCATTCTTATCTCAGTGTCTCCCCGGTGTGATGTGGAAAAGCTTGGAAGAAGGAAAGAAAGAAAACATAATGAGAGATTTCATTTTATCACTAAGGATTCTTTGAAGTTGCTCATTAATCTTTTAGACTATTTTGGCATGTTAATGTCCAACTTTAGAATATTAATATCACTGAGCTAAGAAAAAGTAAAGCTGTTGCCTTTAAAGTTCTCTCTGTAACCCAACTCTGATAACTTTTCCTGTTCAAGTCATGTTTTAATTGGTTGTGACTATGAGCTTGACTAGGACAGCAATATGCAGCTATTTTATTTTAAACTACCTGGATTTTTCAAGGGAAAAGTGGAAAAAAGATATAGTCTTGAAAATTGTTTTAAGTTCTAAACTAATAGGACAATTTTTCACAAACAATGTCAGATGAGTATGGATACATGAATAATTCTCCATGAGCCCAAACACCATTCATCACCATTCATGATAAAAGTGTGTGCTAAATAGCAATCACAAGTCCAAGTGAAACATGAGCAGTTTTCTATGTAATACAAAAGAAGAATTCCCTTAGAAACTACTCCTGTGAAATGAAGACTTTTCTGGGCAGTAAGAGCCACTTTTTTTTTTTTAAGTGTTTGATTGTCATATTAAATGAATTTCCACGGCCAGGAATAAAGAAGGTTTAGCCTGAATATTCTTTATGCTCTTTGCTTATTGTATGGCTTTTCTATAACTGGTGTTAGAAATTGCCCAAAATGTAGTGGCTTAAAATCAGCAAACATAATGCCTTACAGTTTTGGAGGTTCAATTCCAGGCATCAAAGTCTTGCTTCACTAGGCCTCCTTCTTTGGGAAGTTTCATAGGAGGAACCCAGTCCTTGCCATTCTGGGCTTGGACATGCTCCTAGAACTCTTTGAAATGCGCTTGCATGGTTTTAGTTTTGAATACTTTTGCACCTGTCATATCACTTTCACTGCCGTTCCTGTCTCCCTCTCATTGGGTCCACACTGATAATCCAGGATAATCTCCCATTTCAACATCCTCAATTCAATCCTATATACAAACTGTCCTTTACCATGTAAGGTGACATATTAACAAGTTCTGAAAGTGAAGGCATAATTTTATCTGCACACTTGTAATCACCTTCAATTCACCTTTCATCTCAAATATGACAAACAAAAGCAGGTGATTCGAAGATGTAAAAGGGCCTGTTCAACAGAGCATGCTAATTGGGACTGGAGTACTAGGAGGAGGCAAAGAATGAATTCCAAAAGATTCTTTCTTCTACTTCTTGCACCTTCTTTCCATTGTTTTTGAGTAATTTTTGCTCAATGCGGAGATGTACTCACAATTAGTATAAAATTGCTGAATCAAATATCATCATTATCATAATCACCATTGCCAAAAAAGACTAGGATTATAAATTGATGCAGAAATACAGAGAGGAAAGGA